>NC_063054.1:25874428-26074088 GCF_018812025.1 Megalobrama amblycephala
AGATTTAATGTAGGCTTTTATTCATATAAACATTAAATCAACACATGCATGTGCATTCACATTTTGTAGAGCATTTGGAATATGATGGTCAGTAAATGACAACAGAATATTTATTTTGTTGAAGTATCCCTTTTTTGAAGTTACTTCAAAACTATTTCTTATAAATGTACCTTCAATTGAACTGAGAAGACATTCCCAAGAGAACATTGTGTCCTCCTCTGCTTCCCGCCTGTTGGAACCCATCTCACTCCAGACAACTTTAAATAATGATCTGAATGATGTCCTTTTCAGTAGCCCCTCTTTGTGGGTGAAGATATTCCTGAAGGAATTCCAGTGCCTTTCCACTGTCTCCCACAGTTTACCACAAGAGTTAACCCCTTGTTTAAACTGGTTGATCATGTTAGAAGATCTAAAGCATATGAAGACAATACATGAAAAATGTATACAGCTTATCACAATAGTTCACATCACCATGGTGAAGTCGTGGCCTAGTGGTTAGAGAGTTTGTCTCCTAAGGCACCGAACCCCCAACTGCTCCCCTGGCGCCGCAGCATAAATGGCTGCCCACTGCTCAGGGTGTGTGTTCACTGCTGTGTGTGTGCACTTTGGATGGGTTAAATGCAGAACACGAATTCTGAGTATGGGTCACCATACTTGGCTGTATGTCACGTCACTTTAACTTCACTTTCAATAAAAACAATTTGGTGTAAAAAAAAAAAAACAGTATGGCATTTTGCTTGTTCACTTAAAAAAATAAATCAACACAATCAATGTTCAACAGTCAATGTTCAGACTAATTAAAGTATTTGTATTTTTTTTTTTTTTTAATTATACCTGCTCCCAAGCACATGAAAATGGTGTAAAACAACATCCAAATGTCTTGGGTTCTTTTAGGCAAATGGATGAAATTTATAACAATTTGATAACATTATGTAGGCTATCATAATAATGTTTCACGAGTTTGTTTGCCAAGGAAACCTTTAAGCTATTGAGGTTAAATGTATTTGCTATTGAGGTTAAATGTATTTGGCTTGATATCAGCAATGGAGGTGCTCAAGTGAGTGGCTTTGACCTTTGATATATCTTAGGGACTACTAGAGGTTGTAAGATAAGTATGGATAGCATGAAGATTAAAAATATTAAACTACTAAAAGCACTAAAAATATTTATCAAGTAACCTAAGTATACCTGATTAAATTTAGCGATGTGACATTAAGCGATGTGACATTAACTGCTTGTTTTTCAGAATATTATTTAAGTAATAGCTAAGTAATAGCACATTTAAGTTAACAGTTACAACTGCATAATGTTACCACTTTTTGTGGCAAAATGGCCAACCAATAGAGAAAAGTTTTGGTTTGCAAGAAAAAAAATAGAGAGAACATTTTTTTCTTTTTCAACAATCGGTTTCACCCGGATGTACATCACAATAATGAAGAAAAGATTTGTTACTACTTCTGTTTCATTGTGACTTTAAAACCTCAAATTTAAACTATGTAATCGATAATAATACCTGTGAAAAATGTTTGTGCTGTATATCTGCGGCACTCCACATTCAGCAATCCATGCCCCAAGATCTTCTTTAAGCTTAACAAAATCTTCTTCTGTGTTGCACTGCTTAATCTTTTGTAACAAAGGTGGGGGGGAGAAAAGAGTTAAACACAGATATTCCAAACAGAGAAATATAATTTACAAACTTTTAACAAAAACAAAACTATTTATACCAATCTACTTGAATTTTTGGAACATGTTAACCAATTAGTAAATACCTTAAGGACATTTTCCTGCACCTCCCTGTCTGGCAACACCTCACACTGGAAGTTCTCTACATCTGCATCCTGACCGCACATTAGCAAATACAAATCTGGGTCGAGTGCTTTAAGGTCTGGTCCTCCATGTATCAGAGACCAGGCAGTCAGTTTCCCTGCTGTATAGTACCTGCCCTGATCTAGAGATGACTGATCATACGTAAAAAAGAGGTTTCCTTCCTGTCCCTCAAAAACTCCCAAGGATGATTGGACCTCCTTCATCAAAAGCCTATAACAAATTAAAGAAATGGCTTTGGTTGTAATAATCAAACAACTACATAATTTATTTAACAATTCAATACACCCTTTACAGTTTTAAAGATAAAAAAAAAAAAAAAACTAACACACAAACAAACCCACCAAATATAACAATCAGTACTCTTTGCATGGACATCAGAAATCTGGAAGATTTTCAAGTGTATGTCCTTAGTGTGTAGATAGTGCAAATATTTATCAATGCCTGGCCCTCTTTAAGCATAACCGTTTAGATTTATATGAAATTCTAACACTTTTATTATACCATTCTACTTGTAACATCCACTAAGGTAACAGATGTTGTATAAATAATTTTCATTTTCAGTACGATCCAACTTAGTTTTCAATATCTGTAAATTTCACTACTGGTCGACCTCTAATTTAAACTTAGGTGCATGTAAAGGTCAATGTCTGACCCATAAGAACCCACCTGAAAAACTCCCTTGTGGGACCACCATGGTCTTCAGCAAGCTCACCCACAAATTCAACCTGTGGTCGTCTGTGCCATGCAAAGCATGTTTTGCCAAGGGGAGTGATGGCACTTTGCAGTACACGCTTTCTTCTAACCACCACAGTTAATGTAGTTTCATGATTAATGTTTTCATTTCTGAAGTTACTTAAAACCTTAGCGGGGTCATCCTCATCCTTCATAAAACAGAACAAGACAAAGATTGGGTCAAACATTTAAAAGACTGCCTGCTAAACAAAAGCACAGAATGACAATTCACTCACATGAGCTGGACTGTAAGGTTGAGTAGGAGATGATAGCATCTCTAAATCTTCCTCTGAATCGCTATCCAGCAATACGTCTCTATAAGAAAAATAGTGAAAACAAATACTAATACAAATACAATGTTTATATATATATATATATATATATATATATATATACACACACACACATACTGTATATACTGTATAGCTTTTTATTTAAAGATAGGGTTCATTATGTAAAGTGTACATGTATCTCTGACATGCAAAGGTAGCACAAGGTATCACACTAGCAAAAAAGTAAATTAGTTCTTAATCATTAATTTTTAGTTTAAAGAGCAGAAACAACAAACCCCAGTGGTGTATACAAACACCCTGTATTTAGTCCTGCCGCATGTGTTGTCTGATCTTGTCCCTATAAATAAAGAGTTACCATCACCACATAGTAACTAAAAAATAAAATATTAATTATTATTTGTTACAATGAAACATCTACTTGATTTCACAGTTTCTTTAAACTATTTAGAATAATGCCGCCATAACATTTTGCATTGTAATTTACACTCACAGTTTGTGGTGATGTTGTCTGAGGACATGTGTCATTGTCTTCTGCAAATGTCTCCAGGTCATATCTGGGTAGAAACATGTTGAATCATATATTTTCAGATGAAAATGTTCCTTTAAATGTGTGACTTTGATTTGTGAGCCCAGATGACTTACAAAAAAGTAATCGCAAGAATAAATTTTATTGCAATATTGCTATTGACTACTTACTCTTCAGTTTCTGACAATGAAGCAGATGAGTCTTTACTTGCATCTTTATCTTCAGTGAGGTCCACTACTGTGCTGCAACTCCTAAATCAATAATTAAACTAAATTTAAATTTTATCTAAATAAATTTGTTGCTTTGGCAAAAAACAAAGTTAAGCATTCTGCATCAGTTTCTTAATTTTGTTAAAACATACCTTGAACAATTGTTGACATGTTCTTCCAGTTTGTGAACAGCTACATGTTTAAGGCACAACCTGCACATCTCAACAGCTACCTCCTCCTTCATCACAGGGCAAATAATTTTTAAACTGTATTCACATTTTACAGCATGAAGTGCAATTGCACAAGAAATTCTGTAATAAACCTTTACTTCAGGCTCTTCTGGTTCTATATAAATAGCTTGCTGCAGTGGAACAATATAAGCCAAAGCTTTGTTGAGACTACTCTCATTTCGAAGAAATTTCACGCTGTAGCCAGAATTTGGCACTGGTATCTGTGCCCGGCTCCTTCCACATCTCATTATTTTAAACCCTCCAGCCTGTCTCAGCAAAGGATAAGCACTGAACAGTTGTTCACAAAATTCGGTGTATGAAGAGCTGTTATTATTGGGGAAAGTGATTTTCTGTTTTCCCAGCCCAACACTTTGCAACACACTACGCTCTTCTGTTAAAGGTGCCATTTCAGCCTTAGGGTCAGCTAGACAAAAAAAATTATGGGACCAGGGTGTTTCATACACTCTGCGGGACTGAGTAGACCGCCTTGCTGCTGGCTGTCGATAAGGCTGGAAAAGTCTTGAAAGATTAGCCAGCACAAAATCTGTTCTGGAGGTTGATGGCTGAGGGAAATTAATGGAATTTCGAAATTGATGAGATTCATTTGTTCTCACTGCCAGATGAGAGGAAATAGACCTTATTTGGCCCTCACATGTATTATGTTCAGTAGTAGTTGCTGCAGTGTCAGCAGGGTTTGAGTGTCTGGGTGTTTGGTTATTCAGTAACAGCTGAACAGCCTCCTGGATAAGTCGGGCAGCTTGCAGATTTGTGTCACTTGTGCTAAAAAGAAAAAAAAAAGAGAAAAAAGATGTGACATTACATTAGTACATCAGATTACATTAACCTACATGAGATATAAAGATTTTTAATAAATGTAATAAAAAGATTATTGTGATTAAATGAACAGTAATTGACAATAGACTATGCATGAACAAAAACAGACACAGAATTTCACATAAATCTCTTCATGTGCTCAAGTTATTAATAGTTTCTAGTTTCTAATCAATAGGCTAGCTATTGTCCAAACGCTAAAAGTACCAAATGTTGCAGACAAGATCATACTGTGCAAAAAAAAAAGAATAGCAACCAGCAATTCATGGAAAATAACAAATGGAAATTGAATAATTAATCTGGTAATGTGCAGCCAAAGTGATAATTTATTTATGTAGATACTTACTTCGAACTGGCTGCCATATTTAAGCAGTTAGATAAACCTAAAGGATGAGAAAGTGGGAGCCACAATTATCATGTGCTTTGCCTGTGAAATTCGACTATATTTAATATTCATATTGACTCATGAGTTGAGTATGGCAGATTAAGTTACATAAAGTTAGCCAGCAAATTGAGTGAACATAATTTGTGAAATATAACCCGCCAAATTGCATTGGGATTTGACATCATTATACCCGTCAGTTATCGTTCAACTTTAATATAATATAAATATAACTTAAATATATAAATATAATATAACGTGATGTACTTTGAACTCAAAGAGATGAAGTTTCCCAATACTAACCCGCAGCAGAAGAACATACCTCAAAAAGGCACCAGGACATCAGTCTGAGATCGGAAGTGGGCGGAGTAGAAAGACCAGGAAAAAGCCCTTCTTCAACTTGGACGGATGATGTGGAGGAGTGTTTTGTTTCCAAATTAAGGATGATAATGGATAGTTTTCTTAATGAGTGTTTGGACAAAAATAGTCTGGGAATTAATTGCATATTTATGGAGATTTTTTTTTTTTTTTTAATTTGTCATGTACCTGCTTTGCAATATTTTTTGGTCAATTTATTTTCTTTGGTATGATTTCGTAAAAGCAAAGCACAGCTAATATAATGGCTTTGCTACTTAAGGGAAAAAGTTAATTTTATTAAAATTACATAAATCACTTTTGTGTTTTGTTTTTGGGTTTGATGGATCTGAATTTGCTTGATTCATGCAACCGTGTATAGAACTGTGTAATGTGTATTATGTACTATGAAAAAAGGCTAATTCTGAAATGCTTAAGAAAAAAACAACAACAAAAAACCCATTTTATTTCATTTTTATGAGCATTTGAAAAAAAAAAAAAATTTACAACACAAAGATGATAAACTTTACTAGATGTAGTTAGTTATTGCATCATCACAGTATTTGAAAAGAAACGTGAGGAGAGTCAATGCTGTGATTTGCCGGCTGAGGAAAGTGAGTCGCCGGCTGCGTGAGGAAAGTGAGTCGCCGGCTGCGTGAGGAAAGTGATTCGCCGGCTGAGGAAAGTGATTCGCCAGCTGCGTGAGGAAAGTGAGTCGCCGGCTGCGTGAGGAAAGTGAGTCGCCGGCTGCGTGAGGAAAGTGATTCGCCGGCTGAGGAAAGTGATTCGCCAGCTGCGTGAGGAAAGTGAGTCGCCGGCTGCGTGAGGAAAGTGAGTCGCCGGCTGCGTGAGGAAAGTGATTCGCCGGCTGCGGAAAGTGAGTCACCGGCTGCGGAAAGTGATTCGCCAGCTGCGTGAGGAGAGTCAATGCTGCGTGAGGAAAGTGAGTCGCCGGCTGAGGAAAGTGAGTCGCCGGCTGCGTGAGGAAAGTGATTCGCCGGCTGCGTGAGGAAAGTGAGTCACCAGCTGCGGAAAGTGAGTCACCGGCTGCGGAAAGTGATTCGTCCGCTGCGGAAAGTGATTCGCCGGCTGAGGAAAGTGATTCGCCGGCTGAGGAAAGTGATTCGCCGGCTGCGGAAAGTGATTCGCCAGCTGCGTGAGGAAAGTGAGTCGCCGGCTGCGTGAGGAAAGTGAGTCGCCGGCTGCGTGAGGAAAGTGATTCGCCGGCTGCGTGAGGAAAGTGATTCGTCCGCTCCGGAAAGTGATTCGCCGGCTGAGGAAAGTGAGTCGCCGGCTGCGGAAAGTGATTCGTCCGCTGCGGAAAGTGATTCGCCGGCTGAGGAAAGTGAGTCGCCGGCTGCGGAAAGTGAGTCGCCGGCTGCGTGAGGAAAGTGATTCGTCCGCTGCGGAAAGTGATTCGCTGGCTGAGGAAAGTGAGTCGCCGGCTGCGTGAGGAAAATGATTCGCCGGCTGCGTGAGGAAAGTGATTCGCCGGCTGAGGAAAGTGAGTCGCCGGCTGCGTGAGGAAAGTGATTCGTACGCTGCGGAAAGTGAGTCGCCATCTTAGGAGAATCAGTGGTCAGCTGCGTGAGGAGAGTGGCCTATCAGTGGTAAACTCAGTGGCTGCTGGCAATTGTATAGTGAATTCCCGCGACAAGTCGGTAGCCATATTTTTGGACCTTCCGGCCCGCCATAGGTTGCAGCCAATAGAGACAGAGCGACATACGTCATAATCTGAAAACCACGCCCAGGGGGGGGAAACAATCCAACCCTTACCCTCTCCATTGACTCTCCATTGTATTGTGTGAAGCTGCCTCCTTGTCGTTTCTGACATATTCTGCTATATGTGACAGAGTGTTGATGTTGAATGAAGAGTTTGTGCCACACAATTCATTTATGTTGTTCTGACCTCTTTATGTGCCTGTCTTGATATTCAAGAAAAAAAATCTTTGGAGGAAACATGAAATATGTTTAATATTATTATAGATTATAGAAGATTTTATATCTACATACATCTGAAAAGTAATAAACAAGTCTTCCCAACTAGAGTCCAATAGGGTATATGTCGAACGGAAAACTAGTCTCATTGCATCCGCTTGTCAGAGAAAGTGTTAACAGCAATATGAACTGATGGCATATTTATGGACTTTAAAGGTAATCAGCGAAACTACCAAGTTTACATTGTTATAGGTGTTTTATTCTATTAAATATCTGAAGAAGAAATATGAAAAAAGTTTTTAAATATAAATCTGCATGCGGGGGACATCAGTTATGCTCATCTTTGCTTGCTCCTTTTAATTTATCTTGAATAAAACAGCAATTTTTTTCATGAAGCACATGCAAAAGACCTAAACCGGAAGTAATCTGATCTGTTTTACAGAATATGGAAGTTAGATTGCGCAACCCCTATATACAGTCCAATATGTAGGTTTACGATAGAAAAGCTAAATGTTATTAAAATGGTGACTGACCAAAGCCATTGGCTTGGTCTGCCAGAACAGTTAGCACAGTTCCCTATTTTTATAGCCTCACTGCTTATTTCCATATAGTGAAAATTAACTGAAATCCAAAAATGACAAAACCTATAAAAGAGCAACACTCTGCTTAACATTTTCTTTTGTGCTCCACAGCTAAAAGACCGAAAATCATGAAAGGCAGTGAGTAAATAGGCCTATAGCATTTTAATTTTCTGTAGGCTAAACTATTCCTTTAAGAAAGTTAGTCCATATTTGGTAAATTAATGCAATACACTGTTTTAGTTGCACACAGAAACCCAGAGGCCTTCTTTCATTGTGATTTTAAAGACACAAGGGCAAAGGGAAGAAAACTGTAGGCTACATTACAAGGTAAGTGGACTGAGACCAATTTTGGACCAAAAAGAAAGTCAACTTCTTGGGATAGATGGAATGTAAAATGAACTTTAATTAAATTCAGTTAAAAAAGGAAATGAAGTGGGAAGACACCTGCTAGCCAAAATGCTGTCTACGTAGGGCAAATCACAAGCGATTGAGACACATCCGCAGACTACGTCACCGCTTAATTTCCTCGCTTCCACAGGTAAAAACAACACACACCTGAGCGCTGAAGCAGGAAGAAATCAGATGAATGTAGACACCTTTCGACAGGAAACCCGTGACAAGAAACGATAATAAGCGACTGATCTCGATTTTTACCAGTCAATTCGGTTGACACTACAGCTAAAGTGGATTGGACCGCATGCGCAAGTATCTCACATAAGGATCCCTTTAAATCCATCAGAAATGGGTTCATGTTTTTTTCTTTTCGCGTTCTTTCTTTTTATTCTCGGTGATTTTGGCGGAGAAACCCAGAGCGAGATATCTGCACAAGACCAACAGTGTGTAAGAACTTTCACGGCTGGTCGGGAAGACTTTGTTCTGGACACGGAAGAGTCGATCAAGGATGGGGCCGTTTTCCTGGCGAACCCGAGCGTAGAGCGTACGCACGAGTGCACTGTTAAGTGCTGCAGAGATCCAAGATGCAACCTGGCTCTCGTTGAGGACGGAAACGAGAAGATATCCAACAACGGCTGCTTTCTCTTCAACTGCTTATACAAGCATACATATGTCTGTAGATTTATTCAAAAGCAGGGGTTTACAAATTATATATTGGATTCAGTCTATGAACATTACCTGAACGGCCGCAAAAGTGGTAAATTTTATTCCATGCATTCACATTTTTGATTATGTTGTTAAAGTCACGATTCATGTGAAACTTTCGTTTCATGCTGACTTTAACATAAAATGAATTAAAAAAAATTCAGACTGTTTTGTCCCAGTGCTCCAGCATCAGTGTACTATAAGTGTTACAGTAGTAAAATATAAATAAACATAAGGTCTCCTTCAAACACTTTAAGAATCTTTCAGTTTTTTTGTAATTTTGTATAGGGGTACATAGACTAATTGCATTCATCCACAAATACTTAAGGCACTGTTTGGGGTCCCTCAGACTGCCACATTAGTGGAACCCTCTGGAGAATCTCTTGGCATCTTTTGAAAGTGCCTCAGTGTACTCATGATGTATTTCAGGTTTTATGGGTTCCATTTTGGGTGCCTAGAGGTTCTCTTAAGGGTTTTGATCTGAAGATCCCTGAAATGGTACCTCTGGTATCTTTTCATTTTTAGCTGTATGTTAAAGATGTATTATTTGTCTTTAATTAAGCAAGGTGCAATTATATTAATTTTATTCTTATTGAAATCTGAGTGATTGTCATTTCAACAATAATATGACTATGACTATTTTTCTTCAGATAAGAAGGACAAACCTCCTATTGCCAATGCTGGACGGGATGTGGTGGTCCAGCCTCATGAGGAGGTATTGCTGAATGGCATTGAGAGTTGGGATGATAAGAAGATCGTAAACTACCATTGGACCCTCATCCGTGGAGCTGAATCTGTCCAGATGGAGGTATGAGAATATGAGCAGTCATGTTATGATATTAATGTTGATGTGGTTATGTTATTATGTTTCCAGTTATGATGGTAAGACTAATTTAAAAAGAAGAACTATCCCTTTAATTACGACTAATGACCATTTTAATTCAGCAATTTGGTGGAATGAAATGTCAATTTTTAGAGCACGTTACCCAATGTGTTCTAAACTGCTTTAGCTTCAAGACCCTGATCGGATGTCAAGTGGCAACAGACTTGCTCATTTTGGTCACCTATGACTCGTTGTTTTATGGCAATATTGGGATAATACCCAACATCTGATCTGTTTCAAAACAACTGCTCCACAGAAAACAGAATTGCCGGACCAGATAAAGGTGTCCAACCTGATACCTGGGGTGTATGAGTTCAAACTGACAGTGACGGATTCAGCAGACCATTCTGATTCAGCTAAAGTCACTGTTTTGGTTCTCACTCCTGAGCAATCTGAGCGTGAGTGTTATCTTTGATTCTTCTTTTCCCAACCACTCCCAGACTTTTACCTTTATGAATATGGCTCAGGGTTTATCTCACTGTAAATGAGAAACAAAGCTATTATTATTTCATTCCTCTTTTATGGAGTTGTTCTCCTTCCTGTGATGTTTGTAAATGTTTAGGAATACCATAGTAAAATAGTTGAGCCAAATGAAACCAATAAGTAGTCGATTAACTTGGAAAAGTTGTCTACTAATCTAGATTATATTTTTTGAACTTGTCATTGTTTACTATTAATATTGTTGGCTGTTATGGCAAACCGCTTGTGACTTTCCTTTTTTGTTAGTCGTTTTGGATAAAAGCATCTGCTAAATGAATAAATCTAAAAAGGAAGGATATTAAGGTTTTCAGACGTCTAAATGTCGTAGGCTGACAAATAACTCCATAATGTAGTGATATGTTAGGGATGACTCTCTGTTTTTATTGTTTGAGAAGGCTTACCGCTCCCTCTATGAATGTGCAGAACCGGTTTGACGTGTTGCACGCTTTGAGTCACAGTTGCGCAGTATGGATAACTGCTCTGCGTAAACACACAATTCAGCAAGGACTTAATGAATTGCAGCAAATAGCAAAGATTAATTAACTTGTGGCATTCTCAGCCTTCTGTAACCTTTCTAACAGAAAGGCGATGGTCTTCATTGTGTGGCACACAAAGGAAGATATTTTGAAGAATGTGGGAAACTGAGCAGTTCTGGGGAACATTAACTTCCACAATATTTTTTTTTTCTACTATGGAAGTCAATGGTGTCCCAAAGCAGCATGGTTACAAACTTTCTTCAAAATATGTTCCTTTCTGCTCAACAGAACAAATAAATGTATACAGGTTTGAAACGCATTGAGGGTGAGTAAATGATGACAGAATTTTCATTTTTGGGTGAACTATCCCTTTAAGTCCACAAGACTGCTAGTTCATATGAATTGTGCTGTTTGGGAAAGGGCCATTCTCTTTTTCCTTTTGATGGTTGATTACAATTAAAGGATTAGTTCACACAAAAATGAAATTTCTGTCATTAAGTTCATGCCGTTCCAAACCCGTAAGACCTTCATTCATCTTTGGAACACAAATTAAGATATTTTTTGATGAAATCCAAGAGTTTTTTTTTTTTTTAATTCCCCATAGAAATCAATGTAATTACCATATCCAGGGTCCAAAAAAAGTAGTAAAAACATTGTTAAAATAGTCAACATGACTACAGTGGTTCAACCTTAATGTTACGAAGCGATGAGAATACAGTGCAGGCTTCCGGGTTCTACGTCAGAACTCGTTATTGGCCAGCTTCTGCATCAGCATCACACGTATGCGTCATGGTGCTCACCAGGGTTGCCAGGTTTTCATAACAAAATCTGCCCAATTGCTAGTGTTGTGGCAAAAATTAACCCGACTCTACTGCATAAGAGATAAACACATCTGCCTTTCGAAAGTTTTATTTCTTGCAAGAAAGGTCAGGCAGTCATACAGGCACACAGGTAGCTGCAGAGTGTAAGACAAAGAACGAAAGCTTCCCCTCACTTTTATATCTCTAACCTCCAAGGCTGAAGCCTCTGTCCTTTTACAATATTAGGAACACCTCTTAGTGGCTCTAACTTTCCACACATTGTTAGCACAGACATGTTTTTAACATGCATCTTGCATGTTCCCATACCATATCTTGCTCTTTCTATTTCTAACATCTACGTTAAACACTATGTTAAACATTACTACTTAAGCCAACATTATATTTCATAAGAATACAGGTAAAAATCTTATGAAAAATTAAAATTTCCACAACAATTCCCCCTTATTAACATTCATTAATAATCAGTCACTACATGTTTCACTAGGATCAAATGTATAATAATAAAAATATTAAAACAAGCAAATCTAAGTTATCACATCACCTTTATACTCTTCATCTCTGATCTTCATACAAACAACAAATTAAGATGCATCACCCAATCATAGAGCTAACAATAGCATCCTTCATTTTACAGACATATAGCATGCACCATCTTAGTTGTATAACATCTTATCACAACAAATCCATTTCATAGCCCACAATGTGTCATTGTCCAACCTCAGTGGTGATTTGGAATTCCTTGAGCTGATTTCACCTGTACACAAACTTTAGACAGGATAGAAAACATTTCTTTGCAATAGTTCAACATGTTATGTTCACACAATTCTGTTAATGCCACTCATTGTTTAGCCCCTTTCAATTCCCAAAAATGGGGTCTTCCAACCTAATTTAAAAAAATGTTCAGGCATATTTTCAGCCATACATTCGTTAGTTACCCTCCCCCTTTTAAGAATAACAGGTAAAAATCATATGAAAAATTCAAATTTCCACAACACTAGTCAAAACTAGCCCAAAACCAGCCCAATCGCGTTTCAGGGGTGAAATCCGCGTTTTTGCCGGGGTTCCCCTAGTAAAATTTGCATTCCATGGGCTAAATATCAAGTTATTTGGAGTCGCTTCAATCAGCGGACATGGAAAAACAACCCTCGGCAACAGTTTAGAGTAGCCCAATTCTGCGGGAAAACCGCTGACTGGGCAACACTGGTGCTCACGTGAACAGTGTTGGCCAATTGTTGAAAAGTCATTATTTTTGTTTTGTTTTTATGCACAACAAGTATTCTCGTTGCTTCATAACATTAAGGTTGAGCCACTGTAGTCACGTTGCCTATTTTAACTTTGTCTTTACTACTTTTCTGGACCTTGAATGTGGTAATTATGTTGATTTTCTATGGGGGAAAATACCTCTTGGATTTCGTCAAAATTAATTTGTGTTCCGAAGATGAACGAAGGTCTTACGGGTGTGGAACGACATAAGGGTGAGTAATTAATGACAGAAATTTCATTTTTGGGTGAACTAACCCTTTAATTGCTCACCCTCATGTCGTTCCAAACCTGTAAGACTTTCGTTCATCAACACAAATGAAGATATTTTTAAATAATGGTGTTAGTTTTTTCCGTATCAATTCCAGTGCTAGTCCTCATTCTTTTGAAGTGTATGCAAGGTCAATTTGCAGCGCTAAAAACAGCTTGTCGACAACACGAACAAAACTCTTCCAGGCCTCAGCTACAACTCCAGTGTCAAAGTAGACATTGTTTGCGGGCACCCAATGAAGACCATAGGCAAATTTGTTACATTGTTACGTAGGTATGTAACAGAAAGTCAAGTCGTCACCTTTATTTATATAGAGCTTTTTACAATGCAGATTGTTTCAAAGCAGCTTTACAGTGATAACAGGAAAGTAATGTAACAAAGTTTGTTTTGGCTGTACAGCAGCTCAAGAAGAAAATAGTGTCATTGTCCAGCTTAAGTTCAGTGTTGATTCATTTCTGATGTAAAAATCATTACTTAATTTATCTATACAGCAGCTCTGGATAAAACAGTGATGTCATCATTCAGTTCATTTCAGTTCTCATACAATGGTGTCAATGCAGGCAGATCAGTAATATTGTTGTTGAATATTAAGTGTACCCGACTAAGCAAGCCAAGAGGCGACAGTGGCAAGGAACCCAAACTCCACCGGTTCAGAAAATGAGACTGGAATTGCTGATGTCTCATTTCGGCAGTTCATAATCTATTCTTTCTTTCAGGAGACAATAACTTTATTTGTTGTGCACTATTTGTTGTGCACTTTGATCTTTAAAACTTTGCAGATTACAAAAACCGTTATATTACACACAAAAAGCATGATTTGGCCACTTTAATACAAACAATGCCTTGAGCACATTAGGAACTTTGTTTACACCCCTGCATCTTGAACATGTGCCAAAACCTTTGTTCCCATGTGCAGGTTTCAACAATATCTTGAAATTTAAAATGAACTTGCAAATAAACATGTCATGTCATGTTCTTAATAATCTTGCCTCTTCATAATTATCTGACGTTCTTCATATTTACACTCCTGCTCGTACTTTAAAATCATCTTCTGCACTCACTCTTGTTCTCCCTCGAACTCGCACTACTTCTATGGGGTCATGAGCCTTTAGTCATGCAGCTCCTTATTTATGCAACTTGTTGCCACAGGATGTGCGAAACAGTGAAAGTCTTCGTGTTTTTAAGTCTGGCCTTAAGACCCATATTTTTAGGCAGGCTTTTAAGTGATTATTTTTATACTTGTATCCAGTCTGTCCAGGCTGTAATAATGATTGTTTAATGATGATTGTTTTATTGTGCTTTTGTAAGGTTGGGTTTAATAATAATAATAATAATAATAATAATAATAACATGGATAACATTATTAAATATTATTATTATTATTATTATTATTATTATTAACAACTACACATAAGAAAGTCAAGTCGCCTTTATTTATATAGCACTTTATAAAAAAATAAAAAAAAATATAGCACTTTATACAATAGAGATAGTTTCAAAGTAGCTTTATTATACAAGTAACAGGTATTATCAACAGGCCAGAATTTTGAGATCACAATAGACATGAAGGACTATAATGTGTTAAGAGCTCGCTCAAGCACTGAGGAGCTAAACCATTTAGTGCTTTGTAAGTAAATAGCAAGATTTTAAAATGTATACAATGTTTAATAGGGAGCCAATGCAGTGCTGACAGAACTGGGCTAATATGGTCATACTTCCTGGTTCTAGTAAGAACTCTAGCTGCTGCATTTTAGACCAGCTGGATTTTGTTTATTAAGCATGCAGGGCAATCACACAGTACAGCATTACAATAATCTAGCCTTGAGGTTAAACTAATTTTTCCGCATTCGTCATTGAGAGCATATGTCGTTGGCAAAATGCAATTTTACATATGCTAGAAATGTGGCTTTCAAATAAAAGGTTGGTATCAAAGGTTCCTAACTGACAATGATGAATTGACAGCAGTCATCAAGTGTTAGACAGGCCGAGGTTTTTGCGCATTCTGTCTCCTATGGCGAATTGATACACAGCTGCCCCCTCTCACTCACTTGTCTCATTCACTCCGGTTGAATAGTGCTTGTATTGTGCATAATTTTAGTCATTATATGGCAGGTTTCGTGCTCAACACCAAAAGTGTGCGAACCACTGATCAATATGAGTGGCGGTCTCATAACATAAGGCCGATTCTCAAACACCTCACGAATACCAAATTGACTTCTTTTTCATAGCTCGCTTAAAAACATGCTGTCTTGCTGAGTAAATACTTGAGAGGAAACACATGTTGTGTAACAGTATGTTGGATCCGTGCATAAACTCTTAAAGTGACAGAGGTCTAATATTCCTGCTTCTGTCTGTCAAGTTAATCAAAGAACAAATGATAAAGAGACAATCACTCGCTGCTCTTAACTGAATATCTTTTGTAACTTTAATTGTAAGCATGAATATTTAATTTTTTACAAAAAAATATTCAGTGTTATTTTACATTAATTTCTGTAGTATTTCTTACCTGAATACTACTGCTAGACCTACATGAATAAACTTAAAGCCATTTGCCTCTTTATTCTATTGTATTTATTTGTGCAATCATTTGCAATTTGCTCTTATTTAATTACTGACTGTTTCTTTCTGTAGTTCAATGATTTAAATAAAGCCTCCCTGTGTTGTGTGCAAGTTATTGAAATAGTATATATACAGATATAGTATATTAAAACACATTTTAGTTCATATTCCATGGTGTTTCAAAATAGCATAGTTGAGTACACTTAGATGTTCTTAAGATTATCTCAAGAAGTACTAAAGAATCATTTTTAGTATATTAAGTACAAAATTAGCGCATGAAAATAGAGCACTTTAAGTACATTATAGAAGTGTACTTATTTTGTTTATTTTTTAACCTGGGTTTTGGAGACTCCAGGTCGGATGCCATTCTAGAAAATGATGGCCTCCACATAGGCGTAATTTGCGGGTTGGACATGTCCCCACCACTTTTTGCCAGCGTCAATATTGTCCCCACCACTTTTTGAAACGTCTTGCGGCATGGTTGTACCCAATACAAAAGAAACATGTCCATTTGAAAAGCAATTCGTTCATTTATGTTAAATAAGAAGCAATTTGGCACTGCAATGTTTGTTTTTATTTATTTTTAAATCATGTTGAGTGTTTGTTTCCACTGTTATCAGTGGCAGGACAATGTTCTCTTCTCAGTGAAGTCAAGTCACCTTTATTTATATAGCGCTTTTTACAATGCAGATTGTGTCAAAGCAGCTTTACATTGATAACTGGTACATTATTTTGCACACCAGCTCTTAAAGAATAGTGTCAATGCAGGCAGATCAAAGCACTGTTGAATATCAAATGTCAAGTGTCCCCTACTAAGCAAGCCAAAGGCGACAGCGGCAAGGAACCCAAACTCCAACAGATGACATCAGGTGGCAAATAGGTGTTAAAATGGAGAAAAAAACCTTGGGAGAAACCAAGCTTAGTCGGGGGGCTAGTTCTCCTCTGGCAAACAGTGCTTTAAGACTCAGGTTGCTATCATAAGTCCGATAGGATCACAACATTCAAAGTATTTATTTCAGTTCCATCCAGTTGAGGATCGTATTCATCATGCCGGTATTGACTGTTGTTGAGGAGCTGCGCCACGTGTTGATGAGGCCTTCACAGTGGATGATCTAGTTGACTCAATCTCTGCTGATACTTCAGGGCTGCGTTGTGGTCGTGTCAAGGCACAGGTCCTTGGTCTCACCTGGATACGGCCCGGATCCGGTTGACTACGGTAAACCTCAGGATAAACAGAAAGACTAATATTAGCATAGATGCCATTCTTCTTCTGATGTAACGAGTACATCTGGTGTTATAGGAAGTGTTCCTGGTTCCGGCTGACCTAATTTATGCAGCCTAATAATCCTTTAACGGATTTGAAAATATAAATTGATAATGTGTTATGTGTATGCCAGGTTAAAGAGATACGCATCTCTTTAAAGGGATAGTTCACCCAAAAATGAAAATTTGATGTTTATCTGCTTACCCCCAGGGCATCCAAGATGTAGGTGACTTTTTTTCTTCAGTCGAACGCAAATTATGATTTTTAACTGCAACCGCTGCCCTCTGTCAGTCAAATAATAGCAGTGGATAGGAACTTCAACTATAACAGTAAATAAAACTTGCTTAGACAAATCCAAATTAAACCCTGCGGCTCGTGACGACACATTAATGTCTTAAGACACGAAACGATCGGTTGTGTGAGAAACCGAACAGTATTTATATCATTTTGTACCTTTAATACACCACTATGTCCAACTCCGTTCAGCTTCCGGTGTGTGAGGTCTGATCGCGCTCTGACAACGGAAGTGTTGTCTCGCGCTCATTGAAGTATATGGGCGAGACATCACTTCCGTCGTCAGAACGCGTTTTTTGACCTCACTAACAGGAAGCTGAACGGAGTTGGACATAGTGGTGTTTTAGAGGTAAAAAATGATATAAATACTGTTCGGTTTCTCACACAAACCGATCGTTTCGTGTCTTAAGACATCAATGTGTCGTCACGAGCCGCAGGGTTTAATTTGGATTTGTCTAAGCAAGTTTTATTTACTGTTATAGTTGAAGTTCCTATCCACTGCTATTATTTGACTGACAGACGGCAGCGGTTGCAGTTAAAAATCATAATTTGCGTTCGACTGAAGAAAAAAAGTCACCTACATCTTGGATGCCCTGGGGGTAAGCAGATAAACATCAAATTTTCATTTTTGGGTGAACTATCCCTTTAACCTGGCATACACATAACACATTATCAATTGAACCAATTTTAAGTCAATTTTAGTCTAGATTTAAACTGACAGAGTGTGTCTGCTTCCTGAACAATGCTAGGAAGATTGTTCCAGAGTTGCCAAATAGGAGAAGGATCTACCGCCTGCGGTTGATTTTGATATTCTAGCTATTATCAGCTTGCCTGAATTCTGAGATCGCAATAGACGTGAGGGACTATAATGCTTTAAGAGCTCGCTCAGGTACTGGGGAGCTAAACCATTTAGTGCTCAGTCTTCACATACGTAGATGAGCGCTTCAGTCTATCACTTAACTCCGTTGCGGAGACTCGCTATTCGTTTCTGTGAAATCACAAAATAAAATGCACACAAATGTGACCCTGCTCTTGATATACAATCACTGATGAGAAAAAAGTAATAAACTATTTGAGGGCGGATTAGAACCCAGAACCTGTTTGTCTGTTGTAATTCTCAAATCAAATATGGCTTCAGTTGTTGCAAGTTGAATGTCAATAAGATAAAACATCTATAGTTCTTGTATGTCTTGCTACCATAAAGCATGATGTCAAACCCGCAGCATATTTTATTGAAGAGCTGCTGCAGATGGGAAGATTCTAACCACATTTATGGAAGTTGTGAATGCAAACGCATTTTCATTATCTGCATTCAGTTACGTAAATTACTTGTGATGTACACTGCAAATAATCGTAAACTGTATCACTCTACGTGGTCATTCAAGGGCTGTGTTGAAGGTTTTTTGGCTTTTTCTTTTTATTCTGTGACAACAGACACTATGATACTGTGATCTGCTCACCCAAGTTAATCAACAGTATCTTTTTATTTATCATATTTCATTTGATTACATACAGAACTTTTTCTTAACATGTATGCTCTTCTAATCTTTATTAACATCTTTAACTGAAGGGTTCGTAAAGAAGGAAATGCAAGAAATGTCAGAAAGCATTTTGAATTATGCCTTAATACTTTGGTAAGTATTTGGTAAATGATAAAAGTTTCAGTTTACACAACTGAAGGTATAAAAAGGTGTAATTCCTGGCTTAAAAATAGTATTATACGAAAATGAAATGCATGTTAATGGCAGGTGTAAAGGAGTCACTGTTCATAATGTGGGGAAGGAGGAGGTGGGAACCGACTGAATTTAAACATAAATTTTAATCAAGAAATAAAATTTAAAACGGAAACCAAAACGGGTGACAAGCACTTTTTAGCCCACTGCCGCACACGAACATAAAAGTTCATCTGTTCTCACGGCTCTCTTCCCCGTCCTGCTTGCCAGAGTCAAGAGAGAGTTTTGGATTGGGCCAGTGAGCAACCACTTCACAATGCGCAACAGCTATGTTTTCTTTTCTATCTTTTACAAAATCTTTTTTTTCTGTTGTTCTTAGATGTCATGACTCTAATCTATTCCAATTCCCACTAGGTCACTGTTTGATCCCTAAAAAGGAGGGACCCTGCCGAGGTTCTTTCCCTCGTTGGCATTACAATGCTGCATCTAGCAAGTGTGAGCGGTTCTTCTTTGGAGGGTGTAAGGAGAATAGCAACAACTATCTCTCTGAACAGGAGTGTTTAAATGCCTGTAAAAACACGAAAGGTAATGCAAATCTCATTGTTTTGTAGCAGTGTTGTAATATAGGTTTAAAGGAACACTATAGGAATAAAGGAAATAAGTCTTCATTTATGTATGTTATTCCAAACCAGTATGCAGCTTTTTTCCTTCAATGGAATACCTAAAGAGAATTTTTAATAATCTTCACTTGGTGATTTACTACACCTCATTAAAACGTCCATACTACTCTTCAACTCTTCTGAAAATTTAATTAAATTTTGTTCTTTATTAATTATCTTTACCTCTGCTGCAGTTCTTCAAATCAAATGTGGCGTCAGTGCTTCAGGTTGGATGGCAATAACATGGAACATCTTTAGTTCTTTTTTGTCTGATTCCTATACAGCTTGACATCAAAACTGCAGAATATTTAATTTAAAGAGCTGCTGCAAATGGGAAGATTTTCAATACAAATTCAAAATTCCCCTTTGGTGTTTAACAGAAAAAATTACAGCATATGAGTGCAAAATGAGGGTGAGTAAATAATTTTGGTTGAGCTGCTCTATATGGCCATGCAGACATTTTAGAGAATGCTGTGCATGCAACTTTTTCTGTGTTCTAAAATAACATTACCCCTGTGCACAAAGTGGGTCTATAAAAAATATTTGTAACACTGTACTTAAAGCCTTTATATATAATGCATTATTAAAGTATTTTTGTAATGCACCTTATAATGCATTGTATGAGCTCATGAATAATTGTAACCACAGTTAAAATACAACATAATACTTGTTACGCTTTTAGAAAGTATAATACATTAAAACACATGACAAACAACCAATTTCAGATGTAACAAGGAATCTGCAAATATTATAATGCATATTATGGTTACAGTTATTTATGAAAAGATATAATGCATTATAATGTACATTATGAATACCTTCATGATGCACTATACATTTGGGTGACTTTAGTGAAGAACTTGACTGGCCCCTACTGAACCCTTCCAGAACATCTTTGGGATGAATTAGAGTAGCAGCAAGCTCAAAACCTGACCTCACTGATGCTTGTATCTTGCACATTTAAAGGGTTTCATCACCCAAAAATTAAAATGTTCCCATCATTTACTCGCTCTCATGCCATTCCAGATGTATATAACAAACGTTTTTAGAAGAATAATCCATCTCTGTGTGTCCACATATTGCAAGTGGGTACATACCTAAAATCTGACACTTCAAAAACCATGCAAAAAGAAACAATGCAACCCCGGTTGATTAATCTTCTTGAGCAAAACGATAGGTTAAAAATATTTTTAAACTCTCATTTCCATACCATGGGTTCATGCTTGATGTAACACATTGCAAAGCTTGATTTATTTATTTTTTGTTGTGAAACCCTGCCGAGTTTTCTGCTTCTGCATCACTTTACGCTTCGCAACTTTCTGCCATTTACATCAAGCGTGAACTCCTGAACCCACATTTAAAAGTTGGCCAGAAGTAGTGGCTTATACACACACACACGTCTGGTTCACTATCCTTGGAGGGACTCTCCATAGACGTAATGGTTTTTATACTGTACAAACTGTATATTCTACCCCCTAAACCTACCCATCACACGCATTTGACGCATTTTGATGTTTAAAAAAGGTCCTGTATACTTGCATTATATGGACTTTTTTATTTTTGGTTGGAGTTTCCCTTTAATTTCAAAAACATGGCAAAAAATCATTATTTCCTCTCTTTGCTACTATAATAGTTTACACTGTTTTGGTCTTTCCACTATAAGCTGGCACATGGATGCAGAGATTTGCCCTAATTCCTACGCAAGTGCATCAGTGAGGTCAGGCACTGATGCTGGGTAAATGGGCTTGGCTCAGTTTGTGTTCCAGTTGGGTTTCATGTCTATGACTTTTGCAGGCCAGCCAAGTTCATCTACACCAGACTCCACACAAAACATCTAAAGGGATCTTGCTTAGCATTCATATTCATATTCTGTCCGTAATAGAAAAGGTTATCGCCAATCTGCGGCAGCGATGTTGAAAGGACATCGTTTTCTTGGATTTGTCCTCACAGAAATCATTAGAATAAACAACCCCATTAATTAGAAGGTGCCCACACACTTTTAACCATGTGTATTCCTTTAATCCTTTAAAGGGGCTATATGTAAGATTTTTACTTTAATAAAGCATAAAAATACCCCAATATGTTTGCAGATATTTAGGAAACATGCTAAGTTCACCTACATGTTTCTCAGAAAAACAATGCTACAGCCAGATATTCTACTTTGAAATGTGCGTTCCGTGTCGGAATGTCTGTCTTTGTTTTGGTCTGTGCGAAACCGTATGCTGCCAGTTTATCCAATAGTATTTCGACATCACAGGTTGCCAGTTGGCGGAAAACAGCCATGGAAACCAGCAAACAAACTGGGTCAGAGAATCGCAGATTCTACCCAACCTAAAAAGCCTCTGCATCCATTAAAAAATCTCTATGAATGACAGCATATTAAAACACAGATAAATCAACTCATCAGCTTACAGTGTGTAAGTCTCCTCAGCTTTCATTGACAATTGTGCTCCCTCTTGTTGTGTGTCCACCCGCGTCTTTGAACGAGGGAGCGGGGCAAACAATATTTAGAATTTGGACTGCAGTACCCATTTCGACCACTGGGTGTCATTCTTACATAGAGCCCCTTTAAGACATTTCCTTGATTAAATCCTCAATCTCTCATGGAATATTAGTAAGTAATGTCTTCTCAAATGTTGTCTGTCTGCAGTAAACTCTGGTGGAGAGTCAAGAAAGGTGGTTACGGAAGGTATATTTGCTATCAATCTCCCCTCAGTCAAATACTGTACTGTGTATATAAACTTTCCCTAGAGCAGTGGCCTCAAACTCAATTCCTGGAGGGCCACAGCTCTGAACAGTTTTGCTCCAACCCTAATCAAACACACCTGATCCAGCTAATCAAGGTCTTCATGATTATTAGAAACATTCAAGCAGGTGTAAATTGGAGCTGGTTGGAGCTGAACTCTGCAGGGCTGTGGCCCTTGAGGAACAGAGTTTGAGACCACTGTCCTAGAGTTTGTTGCTCATCTCATTCTGTGTTTTTGTCTTTGTGTGATACAGACTGTTCTTCTTCATGTGGAGAAGACCAATTTAAATGCTCTAACGGCTGCTGTGTGAAGAAAGAGTTTGAGTGTGATGAACAGCGGCAGTGCAGCGACGGTTCTGATGAGGAGAACTGTGAGCAATGTGAGACACTGCACCATAACCACACACACAAACATGACTCATGACATGTACTCAGTTTTTATTTTGACTTCTTTGACTTTTTAGTGAATAAAAGCCTGAGTCGACTTCTTCAGATTGGGGTGAATAAAAAAGGTGAGTTTTATGCATCGATGAGAAATTATAATTGAATTGCCATGACACACAAAGCCAATAGTGGGCCATCAATGAGCACCTGTCGGGTTCGTTTTTGCAGTGTGTTCCACACATCGGCTGTAGTTGGGCTCATGTTGGCAGCAGTTTGTCCGATTGAGCATGTTGAATCGCTGTCAATTAGAGAGATCACTCTGATTGTTTGTTCAGTTTAATTAATGAGTCCGTGCACGAGAATAAAAGCACAAGTGATGAAAGCTTAGCGAAGAACTCAAGACGGCACAGACAAAGGCTGGTCTTATTTTACATCATCTTACCTGCGCATTACGCAAATATTTTCATAACAACATGAGCTGACTGGAATGAAGAAAGTGATCAGAAATTATTGATATTCAAAATGGTAAGCAAGAGCTGCATTAAGAAATAATTCACTTCAAAATTTAAACCACCATATGTAACTCACTCTCATGTCATTTGGAAACTTTATGATTTTTCTTTCTTACATGGAACACAGAAGAAATTTAGTAGAATGTCCTGGCTATTCTTGTCTATATAATAAAAAGTGAATAGGGTGGTCAAGCTGCATTGAATATAAAACAAGACAGCCCATACAAGTCTTTTGAAGCAATTTCATTGCTTTGTGTAATGAACAGACCAAATTTCCCTCCCCACATTTGCATTGCATATTTTATGAAATATGGCTTTTAGATGCATTGAGCAAAGTTTGATTCTCTCACATCACATAACTGATCATGACAGCATTTTGAATAAGTGGAAATGCTTATGAGATATGAGAGCTATGGCATAGTGGAATTTTAGGGTAGACTATGTCTGTATTATTTATTATTGTTCCTTATTACTATTGATTCTAGATAAACATGTTTTCATTGATCAACTTCTAGTGTTTTTTTTTTTTATTTTTGTTATCCCACAAACAGTTTGTGCATTAAACAGATTGCTTATTTCTTCATAAGCTTTAATTCTCTTCTAATCCTGTTCTCCTATTATGATGGTGTAGCCCACTGCACAGATCCCCCTGTTACGGGCCCCTGTCGAGCCAGTTTTACTCGTTGGTACTATGACCCTCTTAACAAAAAGTGTCATCGCTTCACCTATGGTGGCTGTGATGGCAATGACAACAACTTTGAAACAACAGACAACTGCATGAACAACTGCTCAGGTGTCACAGGTATGAATGGTGCTCAAGTCTAAACAACAAGATATATTAGTGATGATGGCTGAAGTATAGATTTGATGTATATTTCTGTTGTCTGTCTTTGTAGAAAAGGATGTGTTTGCTAGAGGATTGTTTGTAATGGGTGATGAGGAACTAGGGGAAACCCGGTCAGGTAATATCTAATCATATTTTTATTATTTTTATAAACATTATATATATATTTTTTTATATCTTAAAATAATATTCTTGTACCTCATTGCTTTTTTATTAAACATAAATACATTTTTGTGAGGTTTATAATTAAAACCTAATTTGAGATATGCAGGGTGAAGCAAGGAAAACTACACCTTACCTTACATTTAGATAACAAGGTGATATAATGGATGGCACTCCTCACTTTGTTGAGGTGGAAAAACAAAGTTCTTTATGACCTGCAGTATTTCTTGTATAAAGATTTAAATGCAAAAGAAAGGCAGGAGAATAAGCTGTTTTTGTTAATTTTAAGTTTAACTTAAAATGTTTGAAATATTACATAAAAGTAGGCTGTTTAAATGTTTTGCCACTTGCTTGAGCTACTTAATATATCCCTATAGAAGTAATAAACTGAATAATCTGTTTAAATTTAGTGCATTTACATGTGAATGTCTATGAAAGACTGTAACTCTATTGTGTACAAAGATAATCACAATGCTGAAAAAAAAATTTTCAGGAGCAACTTTTGAAATAAAAATAATGAATAAAGATGTGTTTGTGATATACAGCCACGGATCAGTTGCACACTGCAAATGCATCATATGTGAAAGCACAATGAGCCTGTGCTGCATCTGCACCGCATACTTGCAGTATACTGCAAACTGAGTATGTGTGAACCTGCCATTAGTTCAAGCAGTGCATGTTCTAGACAATTCTTTTTTCCTCCCTCAGCTTCTGTTGCCCTGGCTGTGGTTTTGGTTGTGGCCATCTTGGCCGTTCTGGCTGTGTTGGGTTACTTTTTCCTCAAGAACAGGAGAAAAAAACATCAGCATCAGCGTGTGGCCACCAGCAGTCCTCCAGTAGCATACAGTGAAGAAGAGAAACAGATGGTTTACAACAGCACCACTGCCAAAGCATGACTCTATCATCTTTAAAACTTTATGGTCTGCCACTCAGATCTACTGTAGGCTGGCTGCAGTGTAGGATGGGTCATATGATTAATTCCTTTATTAAGTATCTCAGTTACGGGTTCCTGACCTTAACGTGAAGCCATATTACATGTTTGGTCACTGAACCAGGTCTTTTATCTCAGGCTTTAATGCACAAGGTGTTTCGTTTTAATGTGGATATTTAGAATTGGTGTATTATGTTACATTGATCAGACCCAAGTGTCTGTGTTTGTGAAATAAGAGAGAGTTTGTAAAGTAGATTTTGGATCTTTGTAACTCCTTAAAGATGGTCTTCTACCATCAGAGAATTTTATATTCTGGTTTTGTAAGCACTTGACCAAAGATAATGTCTTTTTGTTTTATTTGTCTTAAGATTTTTGAGGGGATTAGAATTTCTTGAATTATCTATATTGAAATTTGTTACATTTTTAATTACATATATTTTATGGTGTGACATTGTATTATTTGTCCCATGAAACAATAAGTTCTTGTTGCACCAAATGTAAAATGTCTGCCAGGTGTTTATTAAAGAGAACTTATTAATTTGAGTGCTTGAGTGATATTCCAGTTATTGAGTACTGGGACGAAACTGGGGGGAGTTTGATACATGATATATTTTTGCTTGTATGTCAATATGGGTCACATTTTGATGATGACAAGGACATCACTGTTTTCTGTAGAGCTGCTTTATAGCTGAATTGAATTCATTTCATAATTGATGGACTTTACACCGTTATTAAAGCTAAACATTGACACTATTTTCCTTTT
Source organism: Megalobrama amblycephala (assembly GCF_018812025.1). NCBI lineage: Eukaryota > Metazoa > Chordata > Actinopteri > Cypriniformes > Xenocyprididae > Megalobrama > Megalobrama amblycephala. The sequence continues at coordinate 25,900,412 of NC_063054.1, forward strand.
AGAGGTGTTTTACTACAGAATTTAACTATTTGCATCATTGAATCATTTTCCTGTTTATCCCTGTAAAGCTGCTTTGAAACAATCTGTATAGTATAAAGCACTATATAAATAAAGGTGACCACTTGACAATTAGTAGTTTTCAGTTACTGACTTGCATGGGGGACATGGAGGGCAAAACAACCTTAGAACTGCAGCACAGGCCTGTACATTTTCCATCTCAAAAGAAAAACAAACATGTGAACAAAATGCAAGTTTTGGGCACTTGTGATCCATATATAGCACATACTGCATTATTTCACTCACTAGACAGTTGGATATTTTAAAACGCTTAAGGTGAAAAACACTTAAGGTGACTTAATGTACTAAATCAGCATTTAATTTCTATTTCTAAAAGTTATGAGATTGTGCTAACCTAAATATTAATCAACTGGTAGACCTCGTTATGTTTGGTAGACAGCACAATAGCGACATCTATTGGCAGTAACGAGTCTCAGTTGGCAGTAAAATAGCTACCTGTACTAGAGGACATGATAAAAATAAATCAAAAAGCAGAATAAAACGTTATAAAATGGACAGAACATATGCTTACAGGACAATCAGCAATAAATTGAATTTAGTGAACTTTTCCATATAAGTACTAACGTTATAACGGGCAAAAATAGGGCATAAGAAAATGGGCCCATTGCTGTTGCTTGAAAGTTGGTTGCAATCATCGGCTACGAAGAGATTAAAAGGGAATCTAATTCTTATCTTTGTTCATATAGCTGCAGAAAACGCGTGTGATGATGACATCACATGGAACCTGTTACTTTTCTTAGCGCTTATCATAATGGTCTTATCACATTTGTTTTATAGATGAGGATTTTTATTGAATATTTTATACATATTGTTGACACAAATTTACATTTGTATGTCAGATACTTTGGAAATAATAGATTAAAATGTATACATTTACAGTATTCGTATACAAACATGTAATTGTTTCAGTGTACAAATAACAAGAACGCTAATAATAATGAATGGGCATCAGTATGAGACTTCAAGCGCCCCCTTGAGGAAAGATTTCCTGCATAATTATGCATATTTCCTTGAATACTGACCTGGTTTCTTTCTTGTCCACTAGAAGACACAATTTCTCCAATATAAAAGTTATAGCCAATCACCTCCATGTATGCTATGTACTGTATGTTGAAAGCTAGTGTTTTGTCACAATTCACAATCATGTTTGTAATAATTTTGTAATAATTAAAAGTATAAGTACTAATCATTTTTTTCTCACTAGGATTGTATATCATAATAAAATTACATTAAAATTATAACATGCCAGTGACCTTTTCTGTTGTTATGTCTTGTATTTTTTTTTTTTTTAATTTTTTAATTTTATTTTATTTTTTTGTTAACTTCTAACTTAATTCTTCACCTTGAATTACTTGATCGACACAATGGTTTTAGACAAAAGCCAAACATCCACCCAATGTTTCCATGGAATCTGTCACTTCAAAGCAAGTCCTGACTTGTTCGGTCTTGTCTGAAATGTCTTAACTAAGAAACCAGCCATTATAATATCATCATTGATCTCTCAGTGACCATACTGAATAACAAAGCAATCTGAATTAAAGGATAATATTTGACTCTCAACTCAAAGGGATAGTTCACCCAAAAATGAAAGTTTTGTCATCATTTACTCACCCTCAAATTGTTCCAAACCTGTATGAATTTATTTCTCCTGCTGAACACAAAAGAAGATAATTTGAAGAGTATGGGTAACCAAACAGTTGATGGACCCCATTGACTTCCATAGCATGGAAAAAAGAAATACTATGGAAGTTAAGGGGGCCGCATCAGCTGTTTGGTTACCAACATTCTTCAAAATATCTTCTTTTGTGTTCAACAGAGCAAAGAAACTCACTTTAGTCAGAACAACCTGAGGGTGATTAAATGATAACAGAATTTTCATTTTTGGGTGAACGATCCCTTTAAATATCAAGGTTAATTTATTCATTAGGGAGTGGCACCTTTTATAAATTTAAAACACCACCAAAACACTGTATAACTCAGATCAGGGCAGCGTTTCCCAAAAGCATCGTAAGCTTAAGTTGATCGTAGCTCCATTGAAACCAATGGAGCTACGATCAACTTAGGCTTACGATGCTTTTGGGAAACGCAGCCCAGGTTGATAACGTTCACGTGATGGTTGTCATTCTTTTTCACCCTGTTGTTCCATTTTTCTTTTGCTTGATTTTTTTTGGCCAGGATATGTGCATGCTGATTTGTCATACAATGAGGCAGGGTCTAAGGTTTCTGAAATACCAGTATGTTTACATTCTTACTTTTATCGATTCCCTAAAATGAGCGAAAGTGTGTTCTTTAAACAGATTTCCTTTCTTAGTGTGGGATGTTTTGTTGTTTGCCATGAGTCATGTAAGAATTAACTTCAAGACACATAGTCTTCCAGTTTTTCTGGTTAAGGACAGTGTTGACGTGGGAACAGAATTCATACACCTGTCCAGCTGGTTGCGTTGGTTGACAAACACGTTTGTGGCATGTCTTGGCGTGTTTTGTTTTAATGTTCATCTTAATAATGACATATTTGTAGACTGTCATGTGAAAAGACTATATATTTATAACATGAGTAAAATAACGGTTGCGTAAGAAAGCTGTGATGGTTGTTAAAGGTACAGTTCACCCAAAAATGATCCCATGATTTTGTCACCCTCAAACCATCCTAGGTGTATATGTGTATATATCTTCTTTCAGACAAACACAATCAGAGATATATTTTAAAAAATATCCTTAGTCCTCCAAGGTTTATAATGGTTGTGAATGGCTGCCCAAATTCTCTATATGTCATGACATAGTGTAGAACGTCATGGCATTGTGTACTACATCGCAGAAGTTAGCGCTTTTTGGACATATGTCGAATGCATATGGCTGCCGTGCTGGAAGCTCGTTATTTTACTTTATAAAGTTTTAAATAAGGATACTTGTCTTACACAAATGCATCGTTTCACTTCAGAAGGCCTTTATTAACTCCCTGGAATCGTATGGTTTCATTTTTTAATGAATGGATGCATTTTTTTGTCTTCAGAATTTGGGCAGCCATTCACAACCGTTATAAACCTTGGAGGACTAAGAATATTTTTTATCTCCGGTCATATACACCTGATGGCTTGAGGGTGAGTACATCATGGAATAATTTTCATTTTTGGGTGAACTATCCCTTTAAGATGACTCATGAGACATACTTCCTGAGTTTTATCTTTCATTAAAGCATAAACTTTTGCATCATGCATTTTTTTAATCCCAAGAGTCATAAATGTCTGTTTGTCAATCTATACATAAACGTTAGGACATTAAAGGGACATGGTGCCATTTGTGCCTGAAAATTTCAGTTGCTACTTTCTAAAAGTGTCAGAAAGTTCAAACTTTTATTTTTAAAGTTGGAAAAGTGACATCTCAACAGGGTTGAACTAAACACCAAATCAATCAATCAATCAATCAATCAATCAATCAATCAATCAATCAATCAATCAATCAATCAATCAATCAATCAATCAATCAATCAATCAAAACAACGTATAGTGAAAGCAGAATGTTTTAATTTAAAAGCTACATTCAGGTCTGTTTCATTTCTTTATTCTAATTAACCCATTAAAATGTAATGATGATGAATAATGTGGACATGCAAATTGAAATATTTAAAAAGAAATTAAAAAATAAAATTTTAACAATAAAGAAATAGTATGCTATAAATATGAATAAACTATTAAAAATCGTAAAAAAGTAATTTATTTAAAGTAACTAATTACTGTTCCAATACAGTTAAGTAATTATTATCGTATGCTCTGGTAAAAGAATTTCATGAGCGCGCAAACGCACATCGACACCGACGCGCACACGTCCTTAAACAGACGCGCATGCGCACTCGTTGACTTTCGAAAAAAGCGGAGTGTTACAGGAGGCGAACATGATCATGCTGTCATCATTACAGCTACAAGCAACAAACGGGGGAGTTTGAGCAGGACAGCCTTTTTTTATTGTCCTTTTGTACCTCGACAAGTCTTTTTTTCGTGCCACAGAGCCTTTGTTAACATAAATGCAACTTTATCACGGACTGTTTGGCTGACGTCTTTCGAAGCTTTTAAACTTTATTTCCCTTGAATTGGTAAGTGCTTGTATGAGCTATACCTTACGTTCCTAAACTTTATTTTATGTTAACGGTTTTAGTTTTTATCATGCTTTCATTTTGTAAATGTGTAAAAATGAAGTTATCTACCTCCACTGATGTTTTCCGGGAGGAATGTAAAGTATGTGGGCATTGTATTCACAAGCAAACTGCAAAAGTTGAAAGTGTGCGTTAAATGCCATATGTTCGTCACCCGAAAGCGACAGTCACTTGGATTGTGGATGACAGCTTCGATAATAAATATTTGCATGTTATATACGCTATATATTTTATTCTTTTAACTCACCTCTTAGTTTAAACCTTTGATGAGATGATTTGAAGCTTTGAAAAAGGGGTTGAAAATAAGACGATTTAAAAACCTTGACTGACTAGATATAGACCTATATGCAGCTCTGTCGAACAAGAATATAGGCTATAGCATACACACAGTGTGGATCAAAAGTCTGATACAATATTGAACATTTTAAACAGAAAAGTTGTGATGTAAAATCAAGTATTGCCTATATTTCAAATTCTGCACTAGGTTACTCATCAAAAGAACTATTTCCTCTCTAGTAGATTAAGCAGACACTTTAGCAGAAAAACCACAGAGGTAGAAAAACCTCTGATCGGAAGACTTGCCACAGCCTATCAGTCTATCAAACAAGATAACAGTTGTTTCACAAGTTTCTACAGGAAAGAAAACAGATCTGCAGGAAGACCTTCAGTTGTATAATGCATGTAAAAGATACATTTCAGCCAGAGAATTGTGAAAGAGGCAGGATTTGTGACTCAATCTCTGAGGAATGTTCTCAGTTATTAGGACATCTTTACAAATATAAAGCTCCTGCCAGTTTTTATCATGTCACTATGGGCTTTGTACATTTCATTATGTGTGGAAGATGCAAAAAATTCCTTGAACTACCATTAAAGCTCTTTTACCCACCTTCACTGCTAGGCACATTTGTGCGTCTACTGGCTGTGTCTAAGGCTATGTCTACATTAATCCAGATACATTTTTCCAAAAGTTTCTCATCCACACTGAAATGTCGGGAAACACTAAGTTTACCTGACTGTGCATGTGTAGAACCTCATAAAAGATGATACAGACAGAACAGACGTAATCAAGTTTTCATGCTATTCTTCTGGAAGGATTATTTAGCAAAATATCTCACCATTCACTGATTCGTCCAGGTCACACTCAACCACCATTATATGTTCAGTCTAAAATGTAACTGTCCTCATGTTTTGCCACAGGACAAATGAATTGCAGGACTGTGATATTTAGAGTGAACAAAGTAAGATGTCTTTAGCAACAATGTGAAAGTGAATAGCACATAACATGCTCAATACTGAGATATCTGACAGTACAATGTACACATGACATGACTAAACATGCGTCATCATTTTCGAATACCTCTGTTTTCAAAGTCCACGCTACAACGCAAAAACTGCGTTTTCAAATGTATACATTTCCCGTTTTCAACAAGTTCAATTTTCGCAGGCCAAAACGGAGAGAAAAAGATGATGTTCAAGACGTTTTCAAACAAAAACGTATTAGTGTAGACAAGACCAAAAAAAATGTGGTCAGCTGCCTACCTAGCAGCATGTTTGGGCATCTTTAGTTATGAGTAGCCAGGCGTTTAACTTGTCTGGTCTTTGTTGTAGCTTATTCTGGTGAAGACCTGCCCATTTGACAGGAAGCAACCAACCACAGGTTGTTATAGTTGTATGTTGAGTTTAGTGGAGTTTATCCAGTGATCAGTGATCAGATTGTAGCCAGCACTTGTTATTTTATGTGCACCAAATGTTCAAGTCCAGATAAGCTGTGAGCTGAGGTGATGCAGAGTATGTCTAAAGCCTCTTACACACAGATATTTTGAAAAAAAATCTGGAAAAGTTGTTCTGTTATTGCAGACTTTTGTTCATTCACACTACTAGAGATTTTCATTAATCTGTGGTCTTATTCACATGCATCCCAGACAGTCCTGTAAAGTGTGACATCTTATGTACTTGTCAAGTAAACCTGCTCTTTCATCACTACCACACACATCCCCTACAATTTTCAGGAATAAATGTCCAGTCTGAATGTAGCTTGTGATGTTCTCAAATCCTGTCTAGGTAGTCAGCTGATTAGGTTTGAGAACCAGCCACTGGTTCTTGGCACTAACAGGTTGGGGAAGTCTTTGTTAATGGGTCCCATGTGAGAGTGTGTTAAACCTGTGATAGAATTGTAGACTCACCCAGTTCCTTTTCCAGTCCTGCCTGTGGCTGAGTTCCAGACAGCTTCTTTCATTTCCTGATCCTGGACAGATAAGGAAGTAACACTCTGTTTAAAAATTGCACTTGTCTCCAGTTTGTAGGCAAATCCTTGCTTAAAGAATCATAGTTTTTTTAATGTTGTTGTTTTACTCCTGTTGTTTTTTGAAGTTACCATAGATACCATAGATAATGAGTGGTTAGAAATGGGTCAGTGGTCCAAAAGATGCAGTACTGGGTTCCTGTTATTACCACAGTTTGTCTTTTTTATCACCAGGGCAACTTGATGTCACTAAACAAACTCTGTTTATTGACTAATATTTGCCTTAGCCTGATATTGGAGACTTGTTATTTGACTGTTAAATCTGCTGCTCTTTGAAATACACAATCAGTCAAAGGTTTAGACATACCTTTTCATTCATTATTATCACTATTTTTCTCCTGTATACAATAAGAGTAAATCAAAGAGTCATCAAAACAATGAAATCATACTAGTGGATGTTTGGTAATTATGTAGTGGACAACAATTATGTTATTTATTTAAAGGAGTTCCCATGTATACTGGGCACTTTTTAGGCAAGGAAACCATTTCAAATAAGGACATTTATATGTAGTTTATATGTAGTTTATATTTTACAGTTTACACCATTGATTCTCAATTCTGGTCCTGCTGATTATTCATCTCTGTGTGATGATGTTACAGGGTGCGAATTAATGCATTTTGTGAAGTGATTTTGAGATTTGAAATTCAGAATCAGTTTTTTAAACTAACTACAACTTATTTTAAACATTTACAGTGTACACCTTCATATAAAAAGGTCTTTAGGATCATGAGAAACAAAAATTCTACCAAAGATGCCCAAATCTTTGACTAGTGGTGGTATTTATGTTTGTATTGGCTGTGTCAGGTTTTCTGAGCTATGACCAGACCACTGAAACACAATCAGCGGAAGTACAAACAATAGGATGGTGTTTGGTCTTCCTTAACCCTTCCATTTCTGTGGATTCATTGTTAAAATGGCTCTATAATGCTGAACCTTAACCACAGCAAGCTGTTTGGACTGCTTGGAACAAAGTTCCTCAGTTCAAAGAAAGGGATTTGACAGTACCTCAAACTAAAGAAATGTTCATTTAAATTAATTTCAGGGTGATAATAATATTTGGTTTTAGGAAGAAGCCTAAGCTAGAGAAGAGAGTTTATTATTGATTTTTTGCTTTTAAGGTGATTGATTTTTGTTTTTTTAGACCTACTATAGAGAAGACTTGCGTGGCGACCTTTTCACAGATGGACATGAAGGTTGTGTGCCTGTTGTATTCGCTGTATTCGTCCAGTCAATGTTATTGACCTCATAAATGCATATAAGATTATTAACCTGGGGTTTTACTGATGTACAGTGTAAAATCTTGAATAAATTTTTAAAGTATGAACAGTGTGAAACTTGAAACAAACATAAAAATTAAGTTTAACCAGGGTTTAGAACAGGGTTCTCAAGTCTGCCCCTCGAGATCCTTCCTGCAGATTTTAGCTCCAACCCTGATCAAACTGTAGTTTTCTAGTAATCCTGAAGACCTTAATTAGTTTGTTTGGGTGTGTTTGATTAGGGTTGGAGCTAAACTCGGCAAGAAAGTGGATCTCCGGGGGGCCCGAGTTGCCCACCCCTGGTTTAAAATTACCCTGGGTTAACAATTTCAAGTGTAAAAATCCAAATATGAAGGAAAATATGAAGCTCGTTTTATGCCTGAGAGTTCATAAGGGAACTATTAACATATCAGGGAATTGGCAATATAATAATAATAATAATAAAACAAACAAAAAAATCTCTGAAATGTAATAAAATTAAAGACAAAACACAAGTGGATATGCAAAGATGTTTTTAACATTACTTAGATCCACCTTTTTTTTTCCTGAATGCGTAAGTCTGGCCTGACTCTTAGCGGAATTATCCTTTATGATTTCTGGTCTCTGGTGTTTCTAGTTAAATTAGCATATCCAAGTTGATATGAAAATGGTTTAAAAAGCACATGGCTCCATAGTACCATAACTTTACAGGGTCGCATTGACCGTCTTTTGTCAGAGCCTCACTCGTCAACGTTTAATGAGTGCATAGATTACATGAAGCTGCCTGAAGTTAGCTACATTGAAAAGAGATGGGTGCTCATATACAACATACAGCTCCTGATCGGGTGAATTTCGAGGCGGGTTATGTCCTCAAATTGATAAGAGTGCACATATACTTGTTATAGGGAGTATTTTAACTCAAGTGTTACAAGCCATGCTTGTTTTCTCTTGCCAGTCTTTGGCATAAAATTGCAAGGAAAAGCGCCGCATATGGACATTCTTTTCAGATTTGCTGATGCTCAAAACACGTACTTTCCAAGAATTTCTTCAGTTTATTGCTGCTGTTGTTGTGGCAGCAGTCAACAACAGCACAGCTAAAGCTTTTTAGTAATGTTCAAAAAGTTTCTGTTTAAATAATTCAGTCACTCTTTTTACCTTGTTTTAACAATGGGTTCCTAAGGAGACTGTAACAGGACAGCATCCAAACGGAAGTTAGAATCCATCATGGCGGTGCTCATCATTTGCTCAGGAAAAAGGTGGATAGCTGAAGTTTGGAACTCCCGATTTATAAATTGCTACAAAGTAATGTAAATGGTCATTATACAGTGCTCTCCACAATTATTGGCACCCTTAGTAAATATGAGCAAAGGTGGCTGTGAAAATAAATCTGCATTGTTTATCCTTTTTATCTTTCATTCAAAAAATTCACAAAATTCTAACCTATCATTGAAGTAAAACAATTGAAAATGTGGGGGAAAAGCTCATTATGAAATAAATGTTTTTCTCTAGTTCACGATGACCACAATTATTGGCACCCAATTATTGCAACTTCCTTTTCCCAAGATAACAGCTCTAAGTCTTCTTCTACAATGCCTGGTGAGTTTGAAGAACACCTGACAAGATATCAGAGACCATTCCTTCATACAGAATCTCTCCAGATCCTTCGGATTCCCAGCTCCATGTTGGTGTTTCTTCTCTTCAGTTCACTCCACTCATTTTCTTTAGGGTTCAGGTCAGGGGACTGGGATGGTCATGGCAGAAGCTTCATTTTGTGCTCAGTGACACATTTTTGTGTTGGTTTTGATGTTTGTTTTGGATTTTATCTGTTAGTATTTGATAGAATCCATGATGCCACGTCCAGGACCTCCAGCAGAAAAATAGGCCAACAACATTAAAGATCCAGCAGTATATTTAACCGTGGGCATGGGGTACTTTTTATCCATGTGTGCACCAAACCCATCTGGTGGGTTTGCTGCCAAAAAGCTCTTTTTATTTTTTTTTTTTAGTTTCATCTGACCATAGAACCCTAAGTCCCTTTTGCAATTCCAGTCTTGTCTGACACTGAATATGCTGGAGATTGTTTCTGGATGAGAGCACAGGATTTTTCTTGAAACCCTCCCGATCAACTTGTGGGGATGTAGGTGCTGTTTGATAATTATTATTTTTTTAGGCTTTCTGAGACTCAAGACTCAACTAATCTCTGCAATTCTCCAGCTGTGATCCTTGGAGAGTCTTTGTCCACTCAAACTTTCCTCCTCACCATGCATTAGGACAATATAGACACATGTCCTCTTCCAGGCAGATTTGTAACATTTTTAGTTGATTGTACCTCTTAATTAATGCCCTGATAATAGAAATGGTGATTTTCAATGCGTTCGCTTTTTTCTTACAGCCATTTTCTATTTTGTGTAGCTCAACAATGTTTTGCTGCACATCAGAACTATATTCTTTGGTTTTTCCCATTGTGATGAATGATTAAGGGAATTTGGCCTTTGTGTTTACACATAATTGTACTCCTGTGGAACAGGAAGTCATGGCTGGACAATTTCATGCTCCTAGTCACCCTGGTATGCTAAAAAAATTATGAATATGAATGGGAATATACTTCAGAGATATTTTACTCATAAGAATTTCTGGGGGTGTCAATAATTGTGGCCAACATGTATTGGAGAAAAACGTATATTTCATAATGTGTGTTTCCCTCCAATTTCAATTGTTTTACTTCAATGATAGGTTAGAATTTTGTGAATTTCTTTGAATGAAAGATCAAAAGGATAAACAATGCAGATTTATTTTCACAGCCACCTTTGCTCATATTTAACAAGGGTGCCAATAATTGTGGAGGTCACTGTATCATAGTGCATCCCAAACCTGTCCTGGAGTCCCCCCCACCCCATCACCACCACCACCACCACCACCACTGCAGATTTTGGTTACCCAATTCAGGTCTTGCAGTCTATATATATATATATATATCAATATATGTGTGTGTGAGTGTATTTCTGATTTCAACTTTAAAACTTGCCGTCTCATCTTTGGACACTGCAAGAAAACACATTTCTTATCTATGAAAACTTATTTAAACATAGCATTAAAAAAATGTGTGAAATATATCACGAAAAAAAACAACAACTTGAATTGCTCTGTTTGTAAGTCGTCCCTTCGTGAAGATATTCAGTTGCTCACTTTCGTTTGGAACACCCCTACAAACACCCCTTCTCGAAGTCTCCTTCTCGAAGTGCCCTTCAAAGGCGCAAAAATGCCGTTTGGAATTTGCCCAAAATGTGTATAAATGGGCGGTCTCCAGGAGAGGTTTGGGCATGACTAGTGCATCAGCTTTCTTGGAAGCAGTGATCATGGCTGTATGTAAACATGCTGAGAGATGTCTATCTGTGCTTATTTTAGATTTCTGCGTCTATTTATCCTGTGAAAATCACTTCCTCTGTTAGTTACCAACCTTCAGTAACTGTACTGGACAGAATTCCTTGGAAGCTTAACACCCCCTGTCATGCTGTCTGCTTTCTGTTTTCTGCACTGAGGCAGCTGTCAGATAAAAAAAAAAAAATTGTAAATAAAAAAATGGCAGAGCTGGGCACATATTCTCAAATATACAGTAAGTGCAATAGGTACCAAGAAAGTTGTTCCTTGTGGTAAAAATGTAGTTAACCACATTAGTTGACATGAACTAAAGCTAAGCAATACGTCTACAGCATTTATTACTTTTAGCTAGCCTACAATTGAGGTCAAAAGTTTACATACCCCTTGCAAATTATGCAAAAATGTTAATCATTTTAACAAAAAAAGAAGGGTCATGAAAATTGCATTTTATTTTTTATTTAGTACTGTCCTGAATAAGCTATTTCACATAACAGATGTTTACGTAAAGTCCCTAAGACAAAAAAAAATAGCTTAATTTATAAAAATGACCCAGTTGACCCAAATGAAAGTTTATATACCCTTGTTTCTTAATACTGTGTGTCGTTACCTGGATGATCCATGACTGTTTTTGATGATCCATGATTGTTTTTGATGATCCATGACTGTTTTTGTGACTTTGTTTTTATGATGGTTGTTCTTGAGTCCCTTGATTGTCCTTAGCATTTAAACTGTGCTCTGCTCTTTAGAAAAATCCGCGATGTCCTGCAATTTCTTTGATTTTCCAGCATCTTCTGCATATTTGAACCCTTTCCAACAATGACTGTATGGTTTTGAGATCTATATTTTCACACTGAGGACAACTGAGGGACTCGAACACAACTGTTACAAAAGCTGCAAACATTCACTGATGGTCCAGAAGAAAACACGATGCATGAAGTGTCGGGGGGTGAAAACATTTTGAATTGGATGAATAGGATAAATTGTACTCTTTTGTCCTCTGGGAAACATGTAAGTATCTTTCGTAGCTTCTGAAGGGCAGTACTAAATGAAAAAATATGATCTTTAAACAAAATATGGAAAAATTGCACATCATCTCCTTGTTCAAAGGTTTTCACCCCCCTAACTCTTAATGCATTGATTTTCCTTCTGGAGCATCAGTGAATGTTTGCAGCTTTTTAAAAAGAAACAGTCATGGATTATCCAGGCAATGACACACAGTATTAAGAATCAAGGGTATGTAAACTTTTGAACTGGGTAATTTTTATAAATGCAGTTATTTTTTGTCTTGTGGACTTTATGTAAACATTGTTATGTGAAATAGCTTATTCAGGACAGTACTAAATAAAAAATAACATGTGATTTTCATGATCCTTCTTATTTTGTTAAAATTATTAACATTTTTGCATATTCTGCAAGGGGTATGTAAACTTTTGACCTTAGCTGTAAGTTCTACATTTACTAATACATTATTAAAATCAAAAGTTGTATCTGTTAACATTAGTTCATACACTGTGAACTAACATGAACAAATATTCAACAATTGATTTTTTTTATTAACTAAACATTAACAAAGGTTAATAAATGCTGTAAAATATATTTCTCATAATAAATTAAGGTTAACTAATTAATTAAATAATGTTAATAAATGAGACCATATTGTAAAGTGTTCCCATTTAACAACACTTGAGAAAATTATTTTCAAGTTTTTATTATCTCACATTTAAAGTATATCCAGGTCAAAGGAGTGACAACCTGTTCAGCAGAAATGCAGCTAATTTCATTGGTTAAGTTTACAGTGATGGGTAGGTTTAGGGATCAGTGTTAGGCAATCACTGTGATTGACATGACCAATAAAAACTTTCCACTGAACTGGTTTGTGGAAAATATCACGCACAACAGTACATTCTCTGAATTCAATCACAAATATGTTGCTGTGTCTTCTTTCTAAGGCTGCGCCCTCAGGAAGTCGCATTTGTCGGCCGCATACTTCATTGAGGTTGCCTCATTTTGGAAAAGTAACCATTATATTGCAAAGTAAGAAAGAACTTACAATGATTTGTGCCTCATGCAGAATAAATCAATTTTATAATGTTTACTTTTCTGAAATGAGACATCTTTGATGACATATGTGGCCAACAATTGTGACCTCCGGAGGACGCAGCCTTTGAAATAAGACACAGCATTGGAGTACTAGTTGTGTTTGATTAGAAAAACATGCTGTTGGGGGTTTTCCAGGATCAGGTTGGGAACTGCTAAGTGGGGGACCCCAGACAACATTCACACATTTTGCTCTTATCATTAGTTCTTTAAGGAATACAATCTGTCCTACTTTGTCTGACTGGGAAGGCCAAGTTTCTGAAAACCTGTGGTTGTTGATATGTAGATGTAGGCAGTCATGTTGATGTTTTGGGTTTCAGGATTTTCAGAGTGAGACCTCAAATGGTGTGCTTGTGTTATTCTGAGTTAATAAGTTCAAGTAGTTTAATGCAAGGCTTCTGAGGGAACACAATCACATTATATGATGAACAGATTTAACTTAGTTCATTTATTTTATTCACATATAAGCATTGATCAGCAGGACCCAATCTTAGTGCATATTAAAATATGGTAAAAGGAAGCTCAAATGTTCTTGTTTGATGTGCAAGAACCAACAAGTTTTGTTCTTGCATATCACGTAATATTCACATACTTAAAGCTTGGTTTTATGTATGTGCTTTGTTCAGTGTTCATATTTGAATAAACAGGTTACATGCTAGACTAAAATTTGTATCCTGTAATGACATTATTGCATATAGATGAAATTTTAGTTTATTGCCTTGTTGCACGCCAATATTTGTTATTTGTGTATCTTCTTGTCAATATGCATAGGTTAGTGTGGTGTCACATAGAGGCTCCCAGAATAGGCCCTCTTGTATCTGTGCTTTGCCTTGTCATGTGATCTGGCACTGGGCTGTGAGGGGCTGTTTGTTCATTGTTGTTCTCCAGCTGTGTCATTTAACCCCTATCCCTCTTTTTTTTAGCCAAGTCTGAAAACAAGATTTAGTTTCTTATGTCTCCATGTCACATCATGCCTGCTTTTCGGAGCTTTAGGAGTCACTTCAACATGGTAAGTCTCATCAGCATTTCAATGGGTATGTTTTTAGAAAATCAACCTAAACTTATAGTTATCTCTGCATGTAAAGAATGGATAGGTGAAATAGATGGAAACCACAGAAGCAGATAGAGTTTATCTCGCCATCACAAAATGTCACCCTCAACAAATCACTATAGGCAAACCAGATTTCAGAGAGGAAAGAGTATACCCTTCCACAGCGTTTGAAACCTTGGTCTTGTGAGCTAAAAGTAGTAAATTGATTTATGGCTCATTAACGTTGTAGCAGATTTAAAAGATGGGAATTTTGGAAATCCCCTACAGTATGATAGGAAAATGTTTTTTTTTTTTTTTTTTTGGATTTGATTTAGATTGTGATCTGTAACCTAACCAGTGCTGTAGGCAAGCATTAATGATTCAGGGTAGCTACAGGCTGTATGACCATGCATAAATGTATGTTTGTTATGGGTTATGTTATTGCCTATGTTATTGGTTAAAACATAAGTTTATGACTTTAGCCATGACACCAAGACAAGTCATGATTATAGCTGTATAGCCTTAATCACTGACATGTTACTGTAAGGTCTGAATTATTAACTGAAGCTTGAAGCAAAGCTTTGCATTGCCATAATAAATGATTACAACATAAATGTTAACATTATTTGTCTTATCCCAGCCTAATACACAGAGACAACTAAACAATGTTTTAAAGTATTATTTTCAATGATCCTTTTCATGAACAAAAAAGACGCAGTTTGAGTGTGTCATTGTTGCAGTCATTCATCTTAAATGCTGAGGGGTGTAATTTCAGTGATGAAAGTGGCGTGAAACAGGAATTTCTAAAAACAAAGGTTGTTTTCAAACAAATTTCCTGAACAGTCCCACAGTCTGCCATTGGCCTAATAGACAGATACTGTAGTCCTGCCTCAGAATGGCTCTGTTTGGCTGGTCTGGATGTTTAAACAAACAGAACAGTGTTTTAATAGCATGACAGAGCCACAGTGTTTATGCTTTCTGTTTGCACTTCTCAATTAAGCTGGGATATTACAAAGTATTTTAATAAAAAAAAAATGATACACTTCTCCTTTAAGGTGGCTAAGGATGATGGCTTTTTGTGATAACCTACAGTACTTGGGGGATAGTTCACCCAAAAATGAACATTTTGTCATCATTCACACTCATGTCTTTCCAAATCCATAAGACTTTTGGGTAACACTTTATTTTACAGTGCCGTAGTTACACGATACTACATGTACTTACTATAGTAATAACAGTAAATTATGCATAATTACAAGTAACTAACCCTAAACCAAATCCTAACCCTAACTGTAACTCTATAGTAAGTACATGTAGCTAATTAATAGTACTCAGTACTTATTTGAGTAATTACAATGTATCTACAGCACTGTAAAATAAAGTGTAACCGACTTTTGTTCGTCTTTGAAACATATAAGATATTTTTTAATAAAATGTGAGAGGAGGGACTGAGTTCATTTACCCAAAACTTTGACTCTTTGGATAATTCAGAATGTCAAGGTGAATGTAATCAAGTGCTTTATTCCATGTCTTCTGTAGAGACACAATCATTTTATATGATGAACAGATTTATTTATACTTGAAATGCGAGAACCAGTCCGGTTTGTTCTTGCGTGTCAAGCAAGTATGGTAGAGCTTCCATTTACCATATTTGACATGCTCTATGTATGTGTTTTTCAGTGTTTATGAATAAAATCCTCTGTTCATCATACAAAGTGATTGTGCCTCTTAATAATAACCTCTATTCATATAGATTACTTTTTCAAGTATTTCCAGAGCGTAAAAGTTTTAAGTGAATGGACTTTTTGAGTGAAAAGTTTTGAGTGGAGGGACAGAAATCTCATTCATTAAAAACATCTTCAATTGTGTTTTGAAGATGATCAAAAGTCTTATGGATGTCAAACAACATGAGGATGAGACTGATGACAAAATTTTCATTTTTGGGTGAACTATCCCTTTTAAGATAGGGTGTTAACAAACCATTGACTGGGTGTAATCTTCCAAAACAGTTACATAATAGGTAAACTACTTGGCCAAAGGTATGTAGACACCACCTAATTAACGGATTTGACTATTTCACATACACCTATTACTTACAGGTGTATAAAATCAAGTATACAGCCATGCAATCTTTATGATGTACCTTTTTGCTCCTGTGAAAGTCATGCAAGCATGTGTTGTCTTGCAAGGCACAAAACTAGACAAATCCTAATTATCAGTACACTTTCCAAAATGGCTTAAATGCAGAATTTACTTTATATACATTTGTATTCTGTATGTGTGCATCACACAACGTATGGAAATAAACAAGATTTAAATTGGATGAGAAAAAAGGAAAGTATGTCTGAAAATACAAATTTACCTCCTCTGGCAAAACTAATCCTGTTGGAATAGGACTACAGTTTAGTTTTGTTGACCATTTCAATTTCTCTCCCTGACCCTTACAATTAAACAAGCTGATTTTGCCACTGCACCTTCAGTACATATCATTGTTGTATGTTATTGAGCTCATGATTGTGGTGTCAAAAACATTTTTATGTTCATAATTTAAGTAAATGGTCTGGATGGACTGGAAATATTTTTGCTAGGTAGAGCATGAAGACATGAAGAAATTATTTCAAGTATTTTAAGAATTGTGGTATGACGTTTTACTTTGATGTTGACTTTTTACTTTGAAGATTGATGTTGACGTTTGTGGATTATCATTTTTATGTTAGACATTATGCAATACTATAGTATTAAAGTGGGGTAATAGGCTTTGGTTTCAACATGTAGAGGTCAGATCACAGCTGTGTGCTGATCCAAGCAAAGCTTTTGACCCTCAGTGTCAGACAGTAGAAGGAAATGATGAATGGAGACTGGAAAGCATCATAGCCTTTATTGTGCTTGTGGAGGAGGAAAATGTTTCAAGAGGTACTTAGATGCTGTGGCTGTTTTTTTATTTTATTTTATTGGCTGGACTGCAGATGAATAGTTCAGAGTAATGTGTGCATATATGTGAAGCCATATAATAGATGAGCAAGCTTAGTCCCACAGAAGTAAATAAGAGAAATGAAGTGTCTTTTTTTTTTTTTTTAATCTTTCTCCTATCCCAATTTAATATTTAGAGACATCTATTACTAAACCATTTGTAGGTTAATTTCTTTTAACATTGTAAATGCCGTGTATCTATGGTACCATAGAGCATTGCTGTGATGGTTTGAGCAGTCAAACCAAAATTACCTCACTTAATGTCATCAGTTTAGGACAGTACTAAAGTGTCCCCTGTCAAATGAGGAGGTGCATTCTGAAGGAATGTTGTATTTTATGGACTGATAGATGAAAAGAAAGTTGAATTTATTAATATTCACAGACAACAACATACAGTATGAGCACTTCTTTTTCACCAAACGAACACCTTGCCAGTATGCACACACCTGTGAGCGCATATCATTTGAATTTTATATTACAAGTTGCAATGTTTCCTGGCGACCATAAACAATGAACAATTACACTTTTCATTGGCACATTGCAATGCAAAAAACTAATGGTGATCTGTCAGCTTTGATATTCTTCATAATGACTGACTCACTGACTGTTTAAATGTTAACAATATCTACATTTTTCTCCATATTGTGTTCCAAAAACACAAAACAAAAAAACCTATTTGATTATACTAAGATTAAACAAGTGGACTTTAGTTCAAACCAATCAAGCTAGTGTTCCTTCACTTCCATATGGCTCAAATCTCTTTTGGCAATGGTGACATAAATACATATGCTGACTGTTGACCAGTGCTGCACAGGTCAAACAAATGACCACATGAAAGGATAAATGACAAGGATGTTCTGGTTGGCAGGATCATTTGTTTCTAAGGAAATGGTAACTGGGTGTGGGATCCTAATGTTCCTTTAGTTTTATGGCCTGTCCTGAACCAAAGGAAATGGATTTATTTTCATAGGTCCATCATAGGCCTAAGTGTGCTGTTGGTGCAGTTATTGCTTGCATATTACTATGAAACAACTTTCTATATATTTGCTTTAGTGAATTAAATCCTTAACAAATGACACTGTGAGAAAAAAATGAATATAATGTCAACATAGAGTGTATCTGAGTCCTAGACAGTCCTAAGAAAACTATTAGAGAGTTTAGGAGCCAGGTAGGAAAGGATCTACCTCCTTTTGTGGATTTTGAAATTACTATCAACAGACGATAATTTTGCAACTGTAGTGGTTGTGATGGATTATAACACTATGAAAGACTGCATAAGTAATGTGGAGCTGGGCCATTCAAGGCTTTGTAAGTAATTTGCAAAATTTTAAAACTGGACAATGCGGTAGCCAATGTAGAGACGATAATATTGGGCTGATTCTAGTTAGGATGTTTCTTGATTCTTCTTGAACCAGCCGGGGCTTATTTACCATCAGGACATTCACCCAGTAGCACATTACAATAATCTAGTCTGGAGGTTATTAATGCATTAATAAAGTTTAGCATTGTTTTTGAGATGAAAGAAGGCCTTTCTATGAACATTAGCAATGTGACCATTAAAAGACAGTGCAAGCGTAACACCCAAGGGCCGGATTCACGAAAATCTTCTTAAGAAGGAAGTTAAGAAAATTCTTAAGATAAATTCTAAGAAGTTCGTAAGAATGTTACTAAGTGCAATTCTTGGAAAGTTCTCAAATATTTTCTTAAGAACATCTACATTTTTTCTTAAGAAGAAAATTAAAGGCTTTGTCATTTGATTAAAGGTGGGCATTACTGAGCTTCATAAGACTCGTCGAATGAAAAAACACCTCAAAGCCTGTCTTGCACTGTTTTGCACTGCTTGCAGATTAATCATAATAAGTGCACAGACTATTTTTTGTACAACTGGCTTGATAGGAGTTAATCACTCAATTATTCCCATTTATTTGCGTCTTTCTTGCTTTCTCTCTAGAATGAATGCGTCTTGTATCTTTGTGCTGCCTTGCTAGTTCTAGCTATAGTGAACGCATCGTACATATATGCATTCATTCTAGTGATTTTCCTGATTGATCTGTGTCACTTCAGATTACTTGTCAACATTCCTGTTACTAGTAATATGTATTATATGTAGTGTTTTGTTGTAATGCTATATATGTGAAACAACCCAATAAATTCATTAAATATCCTATCTTTGGGATTTAAGACAGGTTAGAGGTTATCCTAACTTTAAGAAGTTATTTATGATGATTTTTAACATTTTAACCTTTTAACATTAACATTCTTTTCAGGAATATGAATACTTGAATACTAAATTTTATCTTAAGAACATTCTTAAGTAAAAAGTATTTGGGAACAAAAAATATTCTTTTTTTTTTTTTTTAAGTAAGAAAATAAGAAGAAAATAAGCAAGAAAAAACTAATTAAGAATATTTCATGAATGTGGCCCCAGGTTCTTAAAGGGTTAGTTCATCCAAAAATTAAAATTATGTCATTAATGACTCACCCTCATGTTGTTCCAAACCAGTAAGACCTCCGTTCATCTTCGGAACACAGTTTAAGATATTTTAGTGACGTCAGCAACGTCACTGTGGAGTCGTAAACGCAGATTGACAACAGACCCGGAAGAGAAGACAATGCTGGATAAAGTCGTAGTTTTTGTTATTTTTGGACCAAAATGTATTTTCGATGCTTCAACAAATTCTAACTAACCCATTGATGTCACATGGACTACTTTGATGATGTTTTTATTACCTTTCTGGACATGGACATTATACTGTACATACTGTACATTTTCAATGGAGGGACAGAAAGCTCTCAGACTAAATCTAAAATATCTTAAACTGTGTTGCGAAGATGAACGGAGGTCTTACGGGTTTGGAACGACATGAGGGTGAGTCATTAATGACATAATTTTCATTTTTGGGTGAACTAACCCTTTAACTGCAAAGAATGACAATAGTACAACCATGAGATACATATTATATTCTAGCGTCTTTTGTGTAGTGGCATTTGGTTCTAAGGTTAAAAACTTCATTGAAGTGCCTCTTTGGTTCATGTAGAAATAAAAAGCTGGGTGTTGTTAGAATATCAATGATAATGATAATGTTTCCCAAGGGAAGAACAATGGAAAAAATCAGGGGGCCTTACCTAACTTGTTTGAGCTGACATCTCATTTAAACAAAATCATAGGAGGATCTAAACTAAACAAAATCATAGGAGGATCTAAACAGTTTAGGATCTAAACTGCCCACAAATGCCAATGTGATTCTCAAGCCTATCCTACAGAATGTTGAATCTGCATGAGATGTTCACATCTTATTTTTCTCTGATTTACAGGAGTGAGGCCTCAGTGCCATGCCAGAGAAATCCCATAGCACAGCCCATGACGTCCCAATGGGTGAAGGTAAGACACCACCTCTCCTCTGTGTAGAAATTTTGGAGTAAAACTTCTCACAGCCAGAGCAAACATTTAATTCATTACTCATCACAATTCAACTTTGATGTACTTTTGGATAAGATCATCATCATTATTCCATATTTTTGCAGTACAGAAGGCAAATATCATATATACAGGTCCTTCTCAAAAAATTAGCATATTGTGATAAAAGTTCATTATTTTCCATAATGTAATGATAAAAATTAAACTTTCATATATTTTAGATTCATTGCACACCAACTGAAATATTTCAGGTATTTTATTGTTTTAATACTGATGATTTTGGCATACAGCTCATGAAAACCCAAAATTCCTATCTCAAAAAATTAGCATATTTCATCCGACCAATAAAAGAAAAGTGTTTTTAATACAAAAAAAGTCAACCTTCAAATAATTATGTTCAGTTATGCACTCAATACTTGGTCTGGAATCCTTTTGCAGAAATGACTGCTTCAATGCGGCGTGGCATGGAGGCAATCAGCCTGTGGCACTGCTGAGGTGTTATGGAGGCCCAGGATGCTTCGATAGCGGCCTTAAGCTCATCCAGAGTGTTGGGTCTTGCGTCTCTCAACTTTCTCTTCACAATATCCCACAGATTCTCTATGGGGTTCAGGTCAGGAGAGTTGGCAGGCCAATTGAGCACAGTAATACCATGGTCAGTAAACCATTTACCAGTGGTTTTGGCACTGTGAGCAGGTGCCAGGTCGTGCTGAAAAACGAAATCTTCATCTCCATAAAGCTTTTCAGCAGATGGAAGCATGAAGTGCTCCAAAATCTCCTGATAGCTAGCTGCATTGACCCTGCCCTTGATAAAACACAGTGGACCACAGGGTTTCCGCGGGGTCTTAAAAAGTCTTAAAAAGTCTAAAATTCTGAACTTTAAATTTAAGGCCTTAAAAAGTCTTAAAAACGGCCAGATTTTCATCCGAGGTCTTAAATTTCATTTAGTCAGGTCTTAAATTTTTTACCCATTTCCAGAAACGCTACCTGCTGAAAGTTATTACAAAGTAGCAAAAAAGTAGCGAGTCGTAGTTCTTTCTGGGGTATATTGGTGTTGGTATATACGCGGTGATAAAACTACAAATCCCGTGATAAATGCAATACCTGCCCGCGAAATACGTCTGCGTCTCCTCAGAGTTTGTTAACGTTCGGCTACGTGTGGAAAATGGGAAAGTGTACTTTCAACGAGACATGGCTAGATCACAGCGATTTCTGCTGTTGGTTACAAGCGATACCCAGCTCCAGGTACGAGGCTCACTGCAAACTTTGCAAAAAAAAAAAAAAAAAAAAAATCAATTAGAGAGTCTGGGTGTGAAGCGGTGTAAAGGCGCTGGAGTCACACGCCAGAGCGGAGAAACACAAGCTAGCCGCAAAATCCCTTCAGCGGACTCGGCCAATTAGCCTCACCACTGCCGTCGTCCTCCTCAATGCCTGGTTCCTCCGGTCTCCAGCGCAATATCATCACAGCTCCGTCGAACAACCTTCGGGGTACTTTTGGAGCGACTGACACATCGAAAGCCGAGGTGATTTGTATACTACACACGGTGACTAAACAAACACTAACGTTACTCATTTAATAGCAACAGTGAGATTAGCGATCTCTTCCAAGTGATGTTCCCTGATTCAGTAATCGCGAAGCCGTTCTCTTGCGGGCCCAACAAGATCGCTTATGGCGAGATTTGGATTGGGGGAGTTTATAAAGAGGGAATTGATTCGTACTCTTACCGGGCCGTATGTCGTAACGTTCAATGAAAGCCAAAATCAGACCACCAGGCCATTGTTCTGGAACAATGGAATTGTTAAGTCGAGGTACCTGGGCTCACAGTTCATGGGACAGTGCGGGACACACACACACACACACACACATACATATATCAGATAATCCATGTTAGATAGATACTCTAATTATCCCGAGGTATCTATCTATCTAAAATGGATTATCTGGTGTGAGTGTGTGTGTGTGTGTGTGCTACATTGGTTGTTACATGGGTTGGAGTAGCCTGTTCAATCTTTATTAGGCTATTAATATGCTGTTTTGTAA
The DNA here is from genome assembly GCF_018812025.1 of Megalobrama amblycephala. Classification (NCBI taxonomy): domain Eukaryota; kingdom Metazoa; phylum Chordata; class Actinopteri; order Cypriniformes; family Xenocyprididae; genus Megalobrama; species Megalobrama amblycephala. Next base: position 25,923,106 of record NC_063054.1, read on the forward strand.
TGTAAATAAATATGAGATGAAATCTATTCTATTTGAGGGCAAGTTTGTTTTAGCCTGTTTCATTTTGGGCCTAAGGTTTTGGGCATTTGGCACATTGATGTGTGTGGAAGGTTACTAATGTGATTGCTTTATCTGTAAATTAAATTAATGCTTTTTCAATGACTGAATTCATTGAAATAAAATGATTTTTTCAGAATTTCTTTGATTTGAATATTTTTTGGTAATGCGTCGTGTAGGTCTTAAATTTCAATCTTTATGGTCTTAAAATGTCTTAAAAAGGTCTTAAATTTGACTTACTGAAACCTGCATAAACCCTGGACCAACACCAGCAGCTGACATGGCACCCCAGACCATCACTGACTGTGGGTACTTGACACTGGACTTCAGGCATTTTGGCATTTCCTTCTCCCCAGTCTTCCTCCAGACTCTGGCACCTTGATTTCCGAATGACATGCAAAACTGAGCAACAGTCCAGTGCTGCTTCTCTGTAGCCCAAGTCAGGCGCTTCTGCCGCTGTTTCTGGTTCAAAAGTGGCTTGACCTGGGGAATGCGGCACCTGTGGCCCATTTCCTGCACACGCCTGTGCACGGTGGCTCTGGATGTTTCTACTCCAGACTCAGTCCACTGCTTCCGCAGGTCCCCCAAGGTCTGGAATCGGTCCTTCTCCACAATCTTCCTCAGGGTCCGGTCACCTCTTCTCGTTGTGCAGCGTTTTTTGCCACACTTTTTCCTTCCCACAGACTTCCCACTGAGGTGCCTTGATACAGCACTCTGGGAACAGCCTATTCGTTCAGAAATTTCTTTCTGTGTCTTACCCTCTCGCTTGAGGGTGTCAATGATGGCCTTCTGGACAGCAGTCAGGTCGGCAGTCTTACCCATGATTGCGGTTTTGAGTAATGAACCAGGCTGGAAGTTTTTAAAAGCCTCAGGAATCTTTTGCAGGTGTTTAGAGTTAATTAGTTGATTCAGATGATTAGGTTAATAGCTCGTTTAGAGAACCTTTTCATGATATGCTAATTTTTTGAGATAGGAATTTTGGGTTTTCATGAGCTGTATGCCAAAATCATCAGTATTAAAACAATAAAAGACCCGAAATATTTCAGTTGGTGTGCAATGAATCTAAAATATATGAAAGTTTAATTTTTATCATTACATTATGGAAAATAATGAACTTTTATCACAATATGCTAATTTTTTGAGAAGGACCTGTAGTTTATCATGAACTTCTTTCCAATTAATAATTTTTTGTTGTTTAGAAGATGTGTTAACTTTTGACCATCATGTTGCAGTGAATTCTATAGAATATTAAATTCAGTCCAAATCATTTACCATACATTGATAGAGTTGCACCAGTTGGCTGGTTAGAATGGTTCCCCTTCTGGTAGATGCTGTAACACAATAAAACAGATTTTCGAGCACTGAAATGACTAGAGTCATCATCTCATGTGAGTGTACATCATTCGTTGATGTGTTAGACACTTTAAAGGGGTGATGAACTGAGAAATCACATTTTCCTTGAGCTTTTGACATATAAAAGGTCATCATACTATAAGAATATGCTGTAAGTTTTAGAGCTGAAAACTTCCTTGTTAGCCAAGCTTTTATTGACACCAGACCCAGCAAATGACAGGATTTTCAAAGTGGGGATCTGTGACATCAAAGGGCAGCAAGCACCGCCTCGCAGAAGAAGATCAGCGCCTATTTCATCACTGCCTGTTTAGCCCTGCCCACCGATTTGCGCATGACATGCAATAGAATAGATAGCCTAAAGCCCTATTCGGACGGGATTAGTTTTACGTGGGGAGGTGGAGTAAAGTAATTTTACCTCAGGATGTCTGTAATATTAATTGGCCAATTCGCACGGGACAAGACATCTCCGTAAAACTAGCAGAAGTGGGAGGGGTAACGCGATTTATGCACCGCTGTCACCTCCCTGTCGTCATGTGGGTATACGTTGCTTCCTGATACGATGTGCGAAAACACATATAATCTAAATATATAAACTATAAATAACAGTTAGGTCTGATTTATTAATTAAATTCTGATTGGATTATGATGGTAATAGGCACTTAGCTAAAGATAAAATTAGTTTTGTGCCTCTGACAATTGCTTCGATCTTCTTTTTGCTCTGAATGGTATGTAGAAAATACTTGAGGATTGCCACAGACTTGTCCCACCACCTACAACACAAATGAATGTTTCTTCAAGTGCTTCCATGCTTGAAAAATGCGCAGAAAACTACTTTTAAACAGGAAATGATGGAATTTTACCGTACATATTTACAGCGGGTCTATTCGAACAGGATTAGTATTACCTGAGGTAATTTTTCCGGACCTTTTTACAGAAGGTAAAAGTCCCGTAATCTTTACTGACAATGTCCGTAATGATTACCGAGATGGCACATTCGGACGGGACTAAAATCACTAAGAAGCTCTGGTAATAATTACTTTACCCCCACCTCCACATTTAAAACTAATCCCGTCCAAATAGGGCTTAAGTAACATAGGCCTACGTGGTGCTAAACCAGATCGAGCTACCAAGCAATAAACATGCCGCTGAGGATTACAAAATATTGTGCAGTGCCTGGACTCGACAGTAATGCAACATGTAAATAACTGTGTTAATTCTAATGCCTGATCTGATATGTAATGTTTCATGTACAGTCAGATGTTCTTTGTCTGTATGTCAGTAAATCAAACCCATGACTAAACGTCAACTTGCATTGTTTCTCTTAGTAAGATGAAAAAAATCTATTATTTAACGGTGATTAAATTATATAAAGAAAGCGATCAAAGAAAGCTCCCTTTGCAATCGTTGGAGCAGCGCGCGCTGAAGCTGTCAATCAAACAGCGCAAGTTTATCAGTGACTGACGCAAAAACGTACTCGCTTACAAACGTAACCTTAGTTCCCTGAGATATTGAACGAGTACTGCGTATGGGGAAAAACTCCTTTTTTTCCTTGATACTGAAGCCTTTTTCAGTAACGCAGTGTAACTGCACGGCCATTGGTTCAAACTGGAAAACTTTTTGAACCAATGACAGTGTGGTGGAGCTGCGCGAGCCTATGGCGAGTCTGGCTATATAAGCAAGCATTTCGCCATAGGATTTCAGGTCAGTCGACTGAAGCGACGACACTAAGGCCCAATCCCAATTCTATTTTATACCCCTTCCGCTTCCCCTTACCCCTTCCCCTTGCCCCTTGAAACAGAGTGTCAAGGGGTAGGGCTGAAAATATTCCCCTAAGAAATGGGACACCACTACTAGACCGTTACACGTCATCATAAGTCGTCGCTAGCTCCTATGTCATAGATGCGCCGATGTTTATCACACACTTCTAAGATGCCATCAATAGCTGTAGTGATCTCTGTTGCTTGGGCGACAGCTATTTTTACTATTAGTGCACATATCTCACAGTAATCAGGCACAAGCAACATAAACGTTTAACAGATGACTCACTCCCAAAGTTGTTTTGCTGTGTATTTCGATTTCAAGAAACGCTGCTCGTTTTCTGCACGAAAACGTATGAGCTTGCGTGTTTCCTCAGGAGTCCCTACATACAATACTGATGAATAAGCACGCAAACTGAATGCACTTTTTGTTTATATCATGTAACGTACACGTATTTATGGACGTAACCACAACAAAACAATACATTAATCAGGCATGCGGCAAAAAGACAAGTTAGCTGCCACCGGATTTGAATTTATGTTGTCAAATCAACGCGGGTTTCAATAAAATATAAAAAAATATGTTGTGGAACTATCATAAAGTAAAAAACAGTAGCGAACTTTTTTCATAGCGATTTTAACAAATCTTTTTTCGGAGAACATAACCGTATACATGAACACAAGATTAAAGGCAACATAAAACAAGTGATTATTTATTACTAAAATACTGTTTACCGTAAGAAAATACTTAGATTTATGGGTCTCTCTGCTCGCTCGGTCAGCCATGTTGGAAATTTATCATACCCCTTCGTCTGAAGTGTGGTCCCGAAAAATCTTCGTTTGAAGGGCTACCTGGCCCTTCCCCCTACCCCTTCCCCTCCAACCAAATGAGAATTGGGACACCCCTACCCCTTCACGTGAACGCGCGAAACAAAGGGGAAGGGGAAAGGGGAAGGGGTAAGGGGTAGAATTGGGATTGGGCCTAAGTCGTACAGCCCCGTGGCATGGCAGTAAATGCAGTACTCGTTCCATATCTCAGGGAACCAAGATTACGTTCGTAACCGAGTATGTTCCCTTTCGATACTTCACTCATACTGTGTATGGGGAATGAATACAATCCCGCCTTGCTATGGAAGGGAATGACTGAACCTATCTTGGACACCAGAGGGGTCCAGAGGATAAGTAAGGAGGCCGAAGCCGTCGAACCCTCATGTTACACATGCTAAGAAGGGAGCTGGCTCCCTTCAGTAAATGAGCATGACTGACGGGGCTACTGGAGGCTGTCAAATCATACTGAAAGGACCTGAGTGTGTAACGCTGGAACATTATAGAACCTGACAAAAGTGGACGGCAAGGACCAGCTGGCCGCCTCACAGATGTCTTTGATAGAGACACCACTTGACCAGGCCTTCAAGGAAGCCATACCTTTAGTGGAGTGGGCTCGTACTCTTATGGGGCAATTGAAACGGTGGCCGAGAGAGCTCAACGCGCTGCAAATAAAAAGAAAACGGATGCAAACAGAAAAAACACCAGCAAATAAAGAAAACATCTTCATCAGTTTGACAACACATGCGCTGCAAAAGTCCACAACACATACAAATATTGAAACACACTGCAAAAGTCCACAACACATACAAATATTGAAACGCACTGCAAAAGTCCACTACACTTACAAATAGACAAATGCGCTGCAAAAGTCCTCAACACATACGAATAGAGAAACATGCAGCAAAATTCCACAACACTTACAAATAGACAAACGCGTTGCAAAAGTCCACAACACTTACAAATAGACAAACGCACTGCAAAAGTCCACAACACTTACAAATAGACAAATGCGCTGCAAAAGTCCTCAACACATACAAATAGAGAAACATGCAGCAAAATTCCACAACACTTACAAATAGTGAAATGCGCTGCAAAAGTCCACAACACTTTCAAATAGACAAACACGCTGCAAAAGTCCACAACACATGCAAATACACAAAACGCGCTGCAAAAGTCCACAACACTTACAAATAGACAAACGCACTGCAAAAATAGCACATACCAGGCCCAGCGATCTCAAGCCCTTCTGCGATGATCTGGAGGATGATGATGATTAGGCTACTTTTAGAATTAAATTAATAATTTAATTTGCCCCACAATAATTTATAGCACATCACGCATAACCAACGCGCTGTAAGATTAGCTAACTCCTCATTTTTAAAAAACTACTTGTAACACCTACATCTCCTCATTTTTTTCAATATGTATGGGCCACAAGAGAAATATTAAGAAATAAATTAAGGATAAATAGTGTTATCAGAGCATGTTGAAGTAGGGCTCTCATCGCTTTTGTTTTTAGTTTCTTTTTCTGCAGTGAATAATTGACTGGGATATGAGACATAAAATCAAGTAAATTATTTAAAGGTGCCATCGAATGGAAAATTGAATTTACCTTGGCATAGTTGAATAACAAGAGTTCAGTACATGGAAATGACATACAGTGAGTCTCAAACACCATTGTTTCCTCCTTCTTATATAAATCTCATTTGTTTAAAAGGGGGGCAGGGAGCGCAAGGATTTAAAGGGACCGCACGCTTAATCGGTGCATATTTAATGATGCTTCAAAATAGGCAGTTAAAAATTTAATTTAAAAAAATCTATGGGGTATTTTGAGCTGAAACTTCACATACACATTCAGGGGTAACCTTAGACTTATATTACATCTTGTATAAACTGGTTCTAGGGCACCTTTAAAAATATATATTATTTATTATTAATAATTTATTAATAATATTTTTTTAAGGCAAAATAATATCCCCCAAATCGTTTGTCCTGGCGCCGGGACTGGCACAGACCACAACGAAAATCTTATAGGGAACACATTGACGTACCTGTCTGGGACCGCTGGCTCGGATTGTTTAATGTACTCATGGTGTGCACCTGAAAAGTGAGTTTTTTATTTTTTTATTTATACTTTTGTTTGTTAACATTCTGATCTTATGTGCATTATGAGCAGGCCTATTTGCAGAGCATTTCTCTATTTGTATGTGTTGTGGACTTTTGCAGCGTGTTTCACTATTTGTAAGTGTTGTGGACTTTTGCAGCGTGTGCCAGTGCACAAAAGCGTCCAGTTGAAAGCCCGCCATGGTGATTTTATTTAGGACATCACTGTCATGCTGTCTGATCGGACCAAGACGTGGTGTCCCTTCAGGACCAGCAGAAAGGAGTGAAGCACACTGCTAGCCTCTCCTGGCAGTTGATGTGTAGATGGCTTTCTGGCTATCAGATTGAATATGTATCATGAGTCTCACCTAAGTCTAGTCAAGTCAATTCAAATTTATTTATATAGCGCTTTTTACAATTGGTAATTGTTTCAAAGCAGCTTTACATATTAGAAGCACAGAAAAAAAAAGAGAAGTGGTTAAAAATAAGCTGTACAAGCAAGCGTGGTAATATGTAACATATACAAGATGGTGCTACATTAAGCCAATGTCGGCTGACTCCGCCAATGTCGGCTGACTCCCAGGGGTGGAAAAAAACCCCTAGGAGAAAAACCCAGTTAACACTGGGAAAAAAGTCCTAGGAGGGAAAAAACCCCTTGGAAGATATATATAATATATGTAAATGGATATGGAGATCAAAATCTGAATTATACATTTGTATTATAGAGATTAAAAATAGATTATATATAAATATATGTAAGCGGATACAGGGATTAAAAATCTGAATTATAGATGCAGCCAGGACTGGATCTGTAGGCCCATTGTCTCCTGGGCTACGTTGTAGTCAGGTCTCCACAGGTTCTCCATCTGATCTGGATACGGCCTGGATCCAGCACCCGGCAAACCTCAGGATAAGCAAAGAGACAGAAATTAGCGTAGATGCCATTCTTATTCTGATGTACAGGTATATCTAGTGTTATAGGAAATGTTCTCGGTTCCGGCCGACCTAATTATTGCAGCGTAACAATCCTTTAACGGATTTGAAAAATGTTAATGTATTGATAATGTGTTATGTGTATGCAAGAGCAAAGAGATGTGTTTTTAGTCTAGATTTAAACTGACAGAGTGTGTCTGCTTCCCGAACAATGCTAGGAAGATTGTTCCAGAGTTTAGGTGCTAAATAGGAAAAGGATCTGCCGCCTTCAGTTGATTTTGATATTCTGGGTATTATCAACTGGCCTGAATTCTGAGATCGCAATAGACGTGAGGGACTATAATGGGTATAGATATTGGGGAGCTAAACCATTTAGAGCTTTATAAGTAAGTAGCAAGATTTTAAAATCTATACGATGTTTAATAGGGAGCCAATGTAATGTAGACAGAACTGGGCTAATATGGTCATACTTTCTGGTTCTAGTAAGAACTCTAGCTGCCGCATTTTGGACCAACTGTAGTCTGTTTAAAAGCCGAGCAGAACAACCACCCAGTAGAGCGTTACAGTAATCTAGCCTTGAGGTCATGAATGCATGAACCAACTGTTCCGCATTTGTCATTGAGAGCATATGTCGTAATTTAGATATATTTTTTAGATGGAAGAAGGCGGTTTTACAGATACTAGAAACATGACTTTCAAATGAAAGATTGGTATCAAAGAGCACACCCAGGTTCCTAACTGAGGATGAAGATTTAATGGAGCACCCGTCAAGTGTTAGAGAGTATTCAAGGTTTTTTCGTGAGGAAGTTTTTGGTCCAAAGATTAGGATATCAGTTTTTTCTGAATTTAATAATAAGAAATTTCTTGTCATCCAGTTTTTAATGTCAGCTATGCATTCTGTTAGTTTTGTGAATTTGTAGGTTTCGTCAGGGCGCGAGGAAATATAGAGCTGAGTATCATCAGCGTAGCAGTGAAAACTAACACCATGCTTCCTAATTATCTCTCCTAAGGGCAGCATGTACAGAGTGAAAAGCAACGGTCCTAGTACTGAGCCTTGTGGTACTCCATACTGAACTTGTGATCGATACGACATCTCTTCATTAACTACTACAGACTGATAACGGTCAGATAAGTAAGATTTGAACCATGCCAAAGCAATTCCACTAATGCCAATATAGTTTTCAAGTCTTTTTAAAAGAATGTTGTGATCGATAGTGTCAAAAGCAGCACTGAGATCCAATAACACTAATAGAGAAATACAGCCACGATCGGATGATAAGAGTAGATCGTTTGTAACTCTAACGAGAGCAGTCTCAGTACTATGGTATGGTCTAAATCCTGACTGGAAATCCTCACAGATTCCATTTCTTTCTAAAAAGGAGCACAGTTGTGTTGAAACTGCCTTTTCTAGTATCTTTGACAGAAAAGGTAGATTCGAGATTGGCCTGTAATTTACTAAATCTCTCGGATCTAATTGAGGTTTTTTAATAAGAGGTTTAATAATAGCCTGCTTAAAAGTTTTTGGCACGTATCCTAGTGTTAAAGATGAATTAATTATATCAAGAAGTGGACCTACGACCTCTGGAAGCATTTCTTTCAGTAGTTTAGTCGGCATTGGGTCTAACATACATGTTGTTGATTTTGATGATTTGATAAGTTTAGATAATTCTTCCTCTCCTATAGCGGCGAATGATTCTAGTTTTACCTCAGGGACACTACAGTGCACTGTCTGAAGCGAAACTGTAGACGGTTGCATGTTTTTAATTTTCTCTCTAATATTGTCAATCTTGCAAGTAAAGAAGTTCATAAAGTCATTACTGCTGTGCTCTTTGGAAACGTCAGCAGTTGAATCTCTGTTTCTAGTTAATTTAGCCACTGTGTCAAATAAATACCTAGGATTATGTTTGTTTTCTATTAAGAGATTTGAAAAATAAGTAGATCTAGCATTTCTTATAGCCGTTCTGTACTCAATAATTTTTTCTTTCCACGAAAGGTGAAAAACTTCTAGTTTTGTTTTCTTCCAGCTACGTTCTGCTTTTCTCACAGCTCGTTTTAGAGCCTGATTGTGCTCATCATACCACGGCGTTGGATTAGTTTCCTTAATCTTCTTTAGACGTAAAGGAGCGACTGCATCTAATGTGCTGGAAAAGAGAGAGCCAATAGTTTCTGTTGCAGCATCGAGTTCTTCTAAGTTGTCAGGTATACTAAGGCGATGAAACTGCTCGGGGAGATTATTTATAAAGCAATCTTTAGTGGTAGAAGTGATGGTTCTACCATATTTATGGCTGGTTGGTGGTTTTGTAGCCTTGGCTAACTGTATTATACACGAGACTAAATAATGATCTGATATATCATCGCTCTGCTGTAGAATTTCAACAGCATCAATATCAATTCCATGCGACAGTATTAGATCTAGGGTATGATTACGACAATGAGTGGGTCCTGACACGTGTTGCCTAACTCCAATAGAGTTTAAAATGTCTGCAAATGCCAATCCAAATGCGTCTTTATTATTATCTACATGGATATTAAAATCACCAACAACAAGGACTTTATCCGCAGCCAGTACTAACTCTGATAGAAAATCAGCAAATTCTTTGATAAAGTCAGTATGGTGCCCTGGTGGCCTGTATACAGTAGCCAGCACAAATGTCAACTTACATAATGTTACATAAAGCACCATCACTTCAAAGGAATTATATTTGAAATTCTTTTGAATGATTCTGAATATATTACTATAAATTACAGCAACACCTCCCCCTTTGCCTTTCTGTCGAGGATTGTGTCGATAATCATAACCTTGAGGACTAGACTCATTTAAAGTAATGTAATCGTCTGGTTTTAGCCAGGTTTCTGTCAAACACAGCAAGTCTAGTTTATTGTCTGTGATAATTTCATTTATGATAAGTGCTTTTGAAGAAATAGATCTAATATTCAGTAACCCAAGCTTTATCATTTGTTTATCTGATTTATCTGTGATTTTCATTTTTTGAACATCAATTAAATTTTTACCCTTAAAAGGTTTCGGAAGTTTTTTGTATTTACTAGTTCGAGGTACAGACACAGTCTCTATGTGATAATATCTAGGTGAAAGAGTTTCTATGTGCTGTGAATTATTTGAGTTCTGTGACGTGAGGCAGCTAGCAGACGGTCGGTTTAGCCAGTTTGTCTGCGCCCTGATCTGGGCCCTGGTTTGTCATGGTTTAGCTCTAAGACTATTTGCCAAATTTCTAGATAGAAGAGCAGCACCATCCCGGGAGGGATGAATACCATCTCTTTTCAACAGATCAGGTCTGCCCCAAAAGCTTTTCCAATTGTCTATGAAACCTATATTATTCTGTGGACACCACTTAGACAGCCAGCCATTGAGTGATGATAACCTGCTAACTATCTCATCACTCCGACGAACAGGAAGAGGGCCAGAACAAATTACTTCTGCTGACATTGAATTTGCGAGTTCACACACCTCTGTAATGTTCAATTTTAGTGATCTCCGACTGGCGAAGTCGAACATCATTTGTGCCGACGTGGATAATGATTTTAGAATATTTACGTTTAGCATTAGCCAGCACTTTTAAATTTGCTTTGATGTCAGGTGCTCTGGCCCCCGGCAAACATGTGACTATGGTGGCTGGTGTCTCTATTTTCACGTTCCGTGTAATAGAATCGCCAATAACTAGGGCACTTTCAACAGGATTCTCAGTGGGTGCGTCACTGAGTGGGGAGAACCTGTTTGATGTTCTAATCGGAACGGAAGAGTGGTGTTTGTTCTTGCCACTATGCCGCCTCACAGTCACCCAGTTAGCCTGCTGCGTGGCTTCTACAACCGGAACCAAATGTGCAGTGTTTACTAGGCTAGTCGCATCCAATGCAGCATCTAAGGCCCTTTCATTCTCACTATCCTCAATTAAAGTTTGGATGCGTGTCTCTAATTCTGAGATTCTCTCTGTCAGCCTGACAATATCCCTGCATTTATCACATGTGTAAGTCTCACTGCTGACAGAAAGAGCTAAGCTGTACATGTTGCATTTAATACACATGATAATCGTCGGACATGACTGACCGTGTTTTTGTAGAGTAGTCTGTCCGTCGCCGTCCGAAAAGCTGCATCGCACACGGGACTCGCTAGCTGGATGTCTCGGTCGCTTGCCGGTGCCTGGGGCAAGGGTGATGTGCGGGACGCTGTACCTCACGGTGGATCTGTGAATGCCGGGCAGCAAAGTCTCCACAGCTTCCCGATCTGGCGAGGACAGATCAGAATAACATACATCGGATAAATCCGCCATTAGATCGACAAGGAAGGTTAGTTTAGAGGGGAAAAAAAGAAAATAGACGGTAGCTAGCAGGCTAGCGGGCTATGGCTGACACTAGGTGATTACGCTGGTAGATTACTAGTAATAAATCGTTCCGTTTAGTAATACTATGCAATAGGTTAAGTAATCTAGTGAAAAATAAGAAAGTTATATTATGTGAATAGGAATAAAGAGAAGGATTTAGGATAAACTCCACGAAGCTTCGAGCGTAGGTCAGACAGCAGGCAGGCAGCAGCCAGGCAAAACACTGAGCAGTGAGGCAGAGAGGCAGACAGGAGCAATCGAAGCCGATGTAAACAGAAAGTCAGGGGAGACCATCATGTCAATTCAGCTGAGAGTCCGAATAAGCTCGCTCTCGCACTCTCGTAATGAGAGCACTCGGCGAACGTGGTTTGCGGGGGTGGACCCGGCAAATGACGCGTTCGGAGGCACGGCATTTTGGAACAAACGCCAGCGAGAATACATTTAGAAAAATAAGCTCTGTATACTCACCTGACGGAAGACGGCAGGGGATGAGCTGAAACGGGTGCTCTCAGATGCTGAAGGTGGCTCATGAGTGGCACGGTGAACAGCTGCTAGAGAGCGACGATTCGCCAGAGCGGAGTAGGCGTTAAGACACTAGATCGCAACCACATAGTGGCACGACATTTGTAACAACGCCGCGATCGCCGTGAAAATGGTGGAGAAACTGCTCTTTTAAGCAGAAATGGCTCTTTAAATCGCTCGCCGGACAGCGGCAGGGGAAGCGCTGAGAAACCGGAAGTGGTGAAGCGGGTGGCTCTGCGAGGGCGCCGGCGCTGCAGGCGGTTGTGAGTCTCAAATGGTCTGCTGCGTTGCCTCTTCAATGGCGAGAAGCAAGCTTAATCCACAGCGAGCAGGCGAGAGAAGGCAAAGGCGTTAAGTCTCATTGTTCAGCGAAGAGAAGCGTTGTCGTCGCTGAAGGAGAAAGATCTGAAATCCTATGGCAAAATGCTTACTTATATAGCCAGACACCCCGCCCATTTGGCGGGCTTTGGCACGCTGCATCGTCATTGGTTCAAAAAGTTTTCCAGTTTGAACCAAAGGCCATGCAGTTACACTGCGTTATTGAAAAAGGCTTCAGTATCAAGGAAAAAAGGAGTTTTTCCCCATACGCAGTATGAATGAAGTATTGAAAGGGAACTCCCATTTTATTCAACGAATATCTTAGTTATAACGCGTTTACACTGTTAGTGAAGATGAAAGCATTCATTAGTGTGCAGAAAGTTACAATGACGAGATCACTGCTTTCATGTGCTCAACAACATGTCTGTGATCAGCTACACAGTGTTCATCTCTGCAACCTTTCATGCCACAATCTAAATATAATGCCATAGATCTAAATGTAATGCAACACTTTTCACGATTAGTTAGTCTTGAGAGTTGTAATAATAAAAACGCTCTAAAAGAGAGAGTAATACTTAGCTACTTCAAATGGAAATATGTTAGCCAATCACAGCAGTGAAGTCTCACAGCAGACACACCCCTTAAAACAGAGTGTTCAAGCTGAAAGCCCACCCTGGTGATTTATTTAGGACACCACTGTCATTCTGTCTGATCGGACCAAGACGTGGTGTCCCTTCAGGACCGGCAGAAAGGAGTGAAGGGCTCGACACACTGCTAGCCTCTCCAGGCAGTTGATGTGTAGATGGCTTTCTTTGCTTGACCATAAGCCAAAGGCTGGTCTGCCCTCGCACAGAGCGCCCAACCCATGTTGGACGCATCTGTCAAGACCACCATCATCCTGGATACCGCCCCTAGGAAAACCTCACGGCTGAACCACTGAGGGTCCTTCCAGGGGTTCAGAGCTGTTAAACAGGCCTGATTCACCCTGACGTGAAAGCGGCTGTGCCGCCAAATGTGAGGTGGGACCCGAAGGTCTAGCCAGTGCTGCAAAGGCCGCATTCGTAGGGGGCCAATGCTGTAGAACTGGGGAGGCGGAAGCCATCAGCCCTAGCATCCTCTGGAAAAGCTTCAGAGGAGATGTGCTCTGGTCCTGATAGAAGCCACAAGCTGCTGAATGGCCAGAGCGTGGTCTGGCGAGACTGACGCCCTCATTTGGGCTGAGTCGAAAACAGCTCCCAGAAACAATATACATTGGCTGGGGAGCAGTGAGCTCTTGGTGAATTCGACCCTGAGTCCCAGGCACTCAAAGTGGCTGAGGAGCACGGATCTGTTGTACGGATCTGGAAACTCCGCATTTCACAACAAACACTGGAGAAACAGTGCCCTCATAGTGAGAGTGCTCGCTCTCAATAAACACGGCTTGCGGGGCGAAACCAGCAAGCGTCTCGCTGAGAAACTCAGCAAACAACACAGAAATATGCTCTTTCAAATGAATATATATCATGAGTCTCACCTGAGTCTGGGGAGAGCATCATGTCATACTCAGCTGAGCGGTGTCAGAAGTGAGACTGCTCTTCCTCAATGAACACGGCTTGTAGAGACGGAGCCAGCAAGCGACGCACAGAGGTGCAGCATAATACAAACAGAGAGCATGTGTCATGTTCAGCTGAGCATAAATGAGCATTGAGCTCGCTCTCTTAGTGAGAGCGTTCATCCTCAATGAACGCGGCTTGCAAGGGCGGGGCTGGCTAGCGACATGCTGAAAGGCTCGGCCCTGAGAAGAATATGCTCTCGCGCCTTCATTGCGAGAACACTCATTCTCAATGAACACAGCTTGCGGGGGGCGAAACCGGCAGGCAACGCGTTGAGAAACTCAGCAAACACAGCAGAAATGTGCTCTTTTCAGATTGAATATGTATCATGAGTACCACCTGAGTCAGGGGAGAGCGTCATGCCATATTCAGCTGAGCGGTGTCAGAAGTGAGACCACTCTTCCTCAGTGAACGCGGCTTGCGGGGGCGGTACCAGCAAGCAACGCGCACAGAGATCCAGCATAATAAACAGAGAGCATATGTCATGTTCAGCTGAGCATAAGTGAGCATTGAGCTTGCTCTTTCAGTGAGAGCATTCGTCCTCAATGAACGCAGCTTGCAGGGGTGGGTCCGGCAAGCGTCGCGCTGAGAGGCTCGGCATTATAAAACAAACGCCTGAAAATATGCTCTTGCAGAGGCTTCAGTCTCATGGGAGGGAAACAGAGGAGGCTGATAGCCTAGAGATGACTGAAATGGTGACATCCCGGTGGCTGAAGAGGGGAGAGAATTATGGGCGTACTCAACCCACGGTAATTGCTCACTCCAGGACGAAGGGTTTCGAAAGGCCAATGTACGGAGCATGCGCCCCAAAATCTGGTTAGTGCGTTCAGCCTGCCCATTTGTCTGAGGATGGAACCCTGACGACAAGCTGGCAAATTGAGGGCCCCTGTCTGAGACTATGTCCAAGGGAAGACCGTGCAAACAGAAAACAAGCTCGATGACATTTTGGGCGGTCTCCTTAGCAGAGGGGAGTTTACAGAGCGGAACGAAGTGGGCGGCCTTCGAAAAATGATCAACAATAGTGAGAATGACCATGTTATTAGTTGAAGCCGGTAGGCCGGTAACGAAATCCATGGCAATATGAGACCATGGACGAGACGGAATCGGAAGGGGGCTAAGGAGCCCCGCAGAAGGAGAACTACTCGATTTAGTTTGTGCACAAATAGCATATGAAGCGACAAATCGACGCATGTCATGAGCCCTTGAGGGCCACCAAAAACGTTGGCTAACCGCAAGAGTCCCTCTAACCACAGGATGGACGACCAGTTTAGAAGAATGTCCCCAGCGGAGGACAGCGGGACGCATGGACTGAGGAACGAACAGCTGACCTGGAGGAAATTGACGAGAAATTGGAACATTGGCAAGAGCTGCTTTGACCTGTCTCTCGATTCCCCAAGTAACGCCCCCCACCACACAACCCTCTGGCAAGATAGGTTCTGTGGAGGATGCACTCTCCGAGGTACCGAACTGGACAGGAGAGAGTGTCAGGCTTAGTGTTCTTTAAGCCGGGCTGGTACGAAATGGTAAAATCAAAGCGGCCGAAAAAAAAGCACCCAACGAGCCTGACAGGCATTTAGACGCTTAGCTGTTCAGATATACTCGAGGTTCTTATGATCTGTCCATGCAATAAACGGAACAGTGGAACCCTTTTAGCCAGTGGCGCCACTCGCCTAAGGCCAAACGGATGGCGAGAAGCTCGCGATTACTGATATCATAGTTGCGTTCGGCTGGCAAAAGACGATGAGAAAAGTAAGCACAAAAGTGGACCTTATCATCAACAGGGGAACGCTGGGAAAGTACCGTGCCAACAGCCACGTCTGAGGCATCGACTTCGACTATGAATTGTCTCCCGGGGTCGGGCGTTACGAGAATATGTGCTGTGGTGAACAGCTCCTTAAGCTTATCAAATGCAAGCTGAGCAGCTTCGGTCCAGACGAAGCACTTCTTCAAAGAGGTGAGAGCAGTTGGAGGCACAGCAATGCGACTGAAATCGGAAATAAAACGGCGATAAAAATTTGCAAACCCCAAGAAACGCTGGAGTGCTGTTTGGGAATCAGGAACGGGCCATTCAATTACCGCACGCACCTTGGCTGGGTCCATACTGATGCCATCAGCAGAAACCACCGAGCCAAGGAATGATACCGACCAAATCATGATACTCCTCCAGCACTCCAGACAAATCACCAGGTTCCTCCTGTAAAACAGAAACAGAAGAAACAGCAGGGACAGCAGACACAAGACATTGAATGTGACATGACAAATTCCAGGACCGAATAGTCCCCCCGGCCCAGTTAATCTGAGGATTATGTTGAACGAGCCAGGGGTGACCCAAAACGATAGGGGCAACAGTTGAATGAAAAATAGAAAAGGAAATAGTCTCTTGATGATTGCCAGAGATGGTGAGACTCATCGGTACGGTGACATGATGAATTCCAGGCAGCTCACTGCCATCTAGAGCGAACACAGGGGTAGGATCCTCTATCTTGCGAACAGGAATGTTTCTCTCCCGGGCCCAATCCTCATCCATGAAGTTACCCTCCGATCCCGAATCAATGAAGGCTTGACAGGAAGCAACGGCACCAGCCCAAAGGAGGGTGACAGGAAGAGTGGTGACAGTCCTAGCAGGAGGGGAGTGTGAAGTAGCGCTCAACAGTATTCCCCGATCTACTGGCGTGCACTTCCTTTTAACGGACCTGAACGGCCGCAGTATGTGCATAGGAAACGAGCAGTCAGGGCCGGTTCGTTCCACAAGCATGTCGCAGAAAGAGTGTGGAATTCGATGGCGTAGTCAGGAAAGGAACGTTTCCCCTGGCGCAGCACAGCGAGCAGACGAGAAGCTTCACGTCCAAAAACGGATTGATCAATGACCTTGATCATCTCCTCCTTGAAGGCGATGAAAGTCGTACAACTGGCAGCCTCCGCCTCCCAGACAGCCGTAGCCCAGTCTCGCACCCTTCCAGTCAAAAGAGAAATGACAAAAGCAATCCTGGCGCGGTCAGCCGCGTAAGTAGAGGGCTAAAGAGAAAAAACAACTTCACGCTGGGTCAGAAAGGCTCGGCATTCGGTTGGCTCACTCGAATGCTTGTGGCAGAGAAACTGGAAACGGTGATTCAAGTCCGTCATCTGGGCAGCGAGACTCTCCACTGTGTGTCTAGCTGCAGAGAGCTCTTGCCCATGTCTGCCCAACAAAATTCCCTGCCATCTGACGGCTGAACAGACGGATGCCATATTTGCCGGGTCCATAGTGGTCGGGTAATTCTGTTATGCAACTGCAGAAAACCCAGAGGCAAAAGGAAAGTCGAATAACAGCACGCTGCAGCTGGAGAACAAGAGGAGAAGTGTCAGTTCGTCTCCTGAAGGAAGCCCCAGTTAAACTATGGCTCGGTGGTTGATCTGGAGTGTCTCAGGTGGCTGATGGAGAACACCAAGGCCGGTGGATGGATGAAACCAAGCCTGCAGAAAGAAGTCTCTGATAGACGGATCACAAATTCAGTTACTGGAATTGTCACTGGGACTGGGACCGGGACTCAAACTGATAACACAATATTATATTTTAAATATTAACTAAATTAATAACTAATGATTTTTACAAAGGAATGAATCAGTACTGAACTTACTTAAGCTGGACAATGACACCATTTTCTTCTAGAGCTGCTGTGCAGCCAAAATTGTTTGCCAGTTATCACTGTAATGCTGCTTTGACACAGTCTGCATTGTAAAAAGCTATATAAATAAAGGTGACTTGACTTGACTTGACTTATTGAACAAATACAAACACACACACACACACACCGTGAACACACGCCCAGAGCAGTGGGCAGCCATTTTTTTGCTGCAGCATGGCCAAAAAAAATCGGGCCACCCCACTCAACCCCCCCCCCCCCCCCCCCCCCCCATTTTGACACGCGATCTGAATCATGATTCGATAAGCTGATTCAAAAATTAAAATTCTGTCATTAATTACTCGCCCTCATGTCGTTCCACACCCATAAGACCTTCGTTCATCTTCAGAACACAAATTAAGATATTTTTGATGAAATCCAATGGCTCAGTGAGGCCTGCATTGAAAGCAAGTTAAAGGATTAGTTCACTTTCAAATAAAATTTTTCTGATAATTTACTCACCCCAATGTCATCCAAGATGTTCATGTCTTTCTTTCTTCAGTCGAAAAGAAATTAAGGTTTTTGATGAAAACTTCAGGATTATTTTCCTTATAGTGGACTTCAATGGCATCCAAATGGTTGAAGGTCAAAATTACAGTTTCAGTGCAGCTTCAAAGGGCTTTAAACGATACCAGACGAGGAATAAGGGTCTTATCTAGCGAAATGATCGGTCATTCTCGAAAAAAATGTAAATGTATATGCTCTATATCAGGGATGGGCAACTTCGATGGTGACGAGGGCCAACACTTTTTCTCCTTGATACCAGGGGGCCAGAATACTCATCCAAACTCGCACCTTTTACACCGTCTTACTCAATTTACTTTTTATTAAAGGAAATTAATGTATAATTAATGTAATTTGTTTTTAAAGATTTTATGAACTGTAATACAAATGGGAAACTTTGTTTTCAGTTGACAAGCAATATTAACTTCTTTATTAACAATATTAACATCTCAATGGCATTTTCTGTAAATTTGCAACAAACACATGTACAGTCTATTTTGATTACAAGCCTAGAGAACATTTTCAACTCAGCCTCGTTAAAGTGTTTATTTTAAAATAGTTGTTCCATATGTCATTATAATAATCCACATCCACATATTACCATGAAAATACTATTTTAAAAAATGTATAAGAACATAATTAAGTGCATACATTCCTGTCATTCATTTGGTAAATGGGTTTTGTTGACTCTGCATTTTATCTTTGAAATCAAAGACAAGCGCAACTCTAACGTCACATGTGTATGTGTATCTTTCATATTTCTCGTTAGCCGCTTTTCCGCTTTCACCGTTTTCCACTGTGGGGTGATAACGGAGCTCTTCAGTCATTGCCTTGGTAACACAATAGTTTACACACAAAATGCGAGCAAAAGTGCATGTTTTGAGCCATGAGCAACAAGAGAAGTGCACATGCCTTGGGTTGTTTTTAAAGCAGGTAAATGGATTAACAGACTGGATTATCTGGAGGTGAATTGAGAGACTTTACACGCTGTCTCCTCTGGTTAGTGTAAACCCAAGCTTTCACATGTGAGGGCCAGCCAAGTGACATACACTGTAGTGTCCTATTTTGGATGCATGTATTTCGCTGTATTGTTATAAGCCATTGTTGGATATATGTTTGCCAATTTTGGATATTTACCTACTTTAAGGTGAATTTAAAGAGCAGTGTCACTTGAAGAGAGCTGTGTTACAGGTAACAGTTGTTTTTAATATTCTTTTTTTTTTAAACAAAGCAGTATTGATATAGATAGATTTAATTGTTCCAAAAACTTCTTCAGAGGCCATTTTTAGTTTTCCACCAACCATTGAACAGCATACACAGGATTGTGGGATATCATGCAATCAAGGACACATGCTGCCTCCAAAAAGCCATGACTTTATTCAATAATTCACAATTGTACCTTATTGATTAAATGGGAAGCATAAATGATAAACATCCTAAATTATTCAAATATTTTGCTGTGAGCTTGTTAGCACATTGTGAACTATATATACTCCAGCTTGTATTTTCCTAGTCTTTGTGTGCTCTTCCAAAGCAACCACCTGTTTTAGCTAATTAGAGCCTTTGTAACACAAAACACATAAGCACACAGCATGTGTTGCACAACAGTACAGTTCATTATCATTAGTGTTATGTTTTCTACAACACATTGTGTCTTAATGAGTTCTCAGGTGAACTGGAAGTTGTCTCTCAGCTCTGTTGTTATGCATTGCGGTGGCTATGTGAGTGAGTCGTGGGACTCGGGCTCTGTGTGTGTGTGCTGTAGCTGTCATTTCTGCAGAGCTGAGCCGTGAGTGATGTGTTGTTGTCTGCTCTGATAGGGGGTGGGACACCACTGCTAACTCTAAACTCTCAGTAATTGAATAGATTTTTCACTCTACGACTATTCTACATCTGCGGTGTGGAGGAGACCAGGCAGTGAACATTGTAAGGTCAATTTACCTCTGTCATGTGATTTGTCAACTGTATGGCTGGAGATACTGTTTGTCTGTAGACTCCCTTAAATACATTGAGCAGGATATTCCACCCGTCAAGTTGTGTGAACCTGGATGTCTTGGAAATCACCAATTTGAAAGACAAATCTCTACATGAAGGTGTGTGAATTTTGTTTGTTTGTTTTAGTTGGCTAGATTAGACTGTGTTCCAACTGTAACCTCTTTACATTTTAATTTCAAAACAGTATATCATTGCACTAAAACAAATCTTCAGTTTTGGATGAAATGAGATTTAATAGGACCTAATGTTATTTAATTCATTACATTATATGCCAATTTGTTTAATTAATTGTCTTTGTTTGAGTTATCTTCAATAACAAGTTAATTTTAAAGACATTACATTATACATTAATAGACAGCTTTAGGGTGTGTTCACAGTTGTCATGTTTGGTTCTATTAAAACGAACCCTTGTGCGATTGCTCTGTTAGTGCGGTTCATTTGAACGTGTGAACGCTGCCATCCGAGCCCTGTTGCGCACCAAACAAGTGGACCGAGACCGCTGAAAAGATGGGTCTCGGTCCGCTTCCAAACGAATGATATATGAACGCAACACGGACCAAAGACATGTAAACGAACCAAAAACAGGAAGATGAGACCCTAAAAAGTACAGAATCCTCACACATATCGTTTTTCTCATCATAGTTGCGAGTTTGCCCATCACAGGCATCAGACACGCGTCTCCACACAGCAGAACATTTGTGTGTGTGTGACAGAGGGATTCCCGCCGCAGTTTTGACTCCTTTACACATTTTACAGTTTTTCTCAATTGATTTGACACATTTCTCCAAACTCGGATCACTATTCTCAAAACAGTTAACACAGTGATCTGAACACTTTGTCATTGTCCTAAACAGATTGTACGTTTTCATTCATTTCACACAAATTGCAAATCATGTGAATCCTTTTCTCAAAACACTATGCACAAAGTTCTCAAATGTTTTCATAATAGTTAGTACACCCAACCAATACTTTAATAAATCAGGAAAAAACGATCACAGCTTTTTTATTGGCTTTACACAATTCACAAACATTTATGTATCATTTGTCCAAACAAAACGCTATGTCCATGTCAAACAAAAGACATGGACATAGTGAAAGTGGACAGCAGGGTGGAAGGGGAGGGAGGAGAGGTGGATTTCAAATGAAATCAGAATTACTCTAATTCAGTGGTTCTGAATCCTGGACCTGGGGAGCCCTATTTGAGAGTATGGGGAATTCTGGATTCAGTCCCCAAATTTTATTTTTTGTTAATAAGAAATTCAAGATAAAATACTTTGGCATAATGTTATGGTTGAATATACATACAAACAAAAGTTGTTGAGATAATTGAAATACTTTTGCTTGGCAATTTGTATATTCTCAAATGTCAGGGTGGCACAACTGCAAATATTTTATCAACTGACAAGGTAATAACCTTATACTGATAAGCCTGATACTGTAATGCAACATCCCTAGGACCCCAATAGATCTTTGTGGGAGAGCAAAAATGGTTGCAGATATCTTTAAAATACTGATAAAAACAGATAATCTCAAGTATGGGTAGATATATATTTACAAATATTTGGTTGTACCACCTGACAAAAAAGTAAAAAAAATAAATAAAAAATAAACACTTTGAAATGTTATGTAACAACTGAAACTTGTTTAAACACATTGTTCATGACTCAAAAATATGCATTACATAATTTTTTAGAATTTTTCTTTTTTTTTTTAAATATTGTTTTGAATCTTTTATTTGCTCAATGACCCATATAGGCTAACAAAACCTGTTGGAAAAACATTACAATAAATGTGTTTTTCATTAGTGTCTTTGTACATCCACAGCTGAAAATGTTCTAAAATCAATAGACAATATGCCTGTAGTTTTGATGTTAGCATATACTTTTAATAAATGCATTACTAGAAAAAAATGCAGTGTTTTATTTTGCAGTAAAGTTTAACTGTTTGGCAAATGTAAGAGTGCGTTTAGATCGCTGTGTTAACTGTTTTGAGAACAGGTACATTACCTTGGAGAAATGTGTCAAATCATTTGAGAAATAATGTATAAGCTCTTCACGGGTTCCCAGCTAGCCAAAATACCATCATATGCAGGCTACGCACACACAACAAGAACATTTACCTCAGCACACAGCATTGTTTTGGATGTTCAGTAAGTTCTGTCTCAAAATAGGCAATACATCATAAAATTTGACCAGTCAGGTTGTGAATGTGTCCCTGTGTCTTTAGGTTCGGTATCTTTTGGTTCAGTGATAAAATTGCCAATCTGAACACTTATCGGACCAGGACTGTTTTTGTTTTTTTTCCCCCCCTTTTTGGTCCGAACCAAACGAACTGAACTACAAGTGTGAACGCAATTAGAAGAAGGTGAATATTATTGGGGATCCTGGCTGCTCAAGCCCTTTTCGTTAGGATCATTATTAAATGAAACTTTGACAAAAAAACACTGTCATTATCATCTTGTTTTTAAAGGCCCTTCTAGGGACGAGTGTTGCAAATTAGCCTTTGCTACAAGCACTATGATACTTGCATTAGATGGCTGCTGTTTAAGGTTTATGTATCCCTATTCAAATAAATCATTATCCCTATTCAAATAAATCATAAATATTTAAATTATAGATTTACAAGATATCACAAAAAATTTTGTTTTGTTTTATTCCATTTTTGGTATGTAAGGAATATCACAAGCAAGAGGGTGTTATGGTTTTATATAAGCACTGCTTGTGTTGTTATAGGAGTAACAAGGATGATATTGCATTTATTCAGCAGTTCAACAAACACAGTTAATATTGAGTATCTTACATTTTAGATACAGTATTGCCAGATACTTTGTCTGTTGTTGCTCCACCAACACAAAAAAAATATTTCCAAAGAAAGCAACAGCAGAAATGGTATAATACCAAGCAATAAACGTTAGTGGTGTTTTGTTCCTCAATGATTCAGTGTTTTTGAACCAATCAGTTCAGATTTAATGACTCATTGATGAAGAAATCACCCCATCCTCTCATTCACTGTAGTAGATGTCATATCATCCACTA
Source organism: Megalobrama amblycephala (assembly GCF_018812025.1). Lineage (NCBI taxonomy): Eukaryota > Metazoa > Chordata > Actinopteri > Cypriniformes > Xenocyprididae > Megalobrama > Megalobrama amblycephala. Next base: position 25,946,102 of record NC_063054.1, read on the forward strand.
CATGAGAAAAGAGTGAATGAAAATAAGTGAGTAGTTCTGGACACTGATAAATATCTGGCATTGGAGAGGGACATACACAGTTCTTTAAAATGACATTTGGACACCACTACAAAATAGTGCATGGGGCAGATTTCTGTGTTGTGGTGTTCCTGAAGATTTATTGTAAATGTATTTATTTATTTATTTTTTTAAATAATTAGTTGATATAAATTGACAGCTCCAAACATATTGATAAAAACTGTGTTTTAACTGTATTGTTTTTTAAGTTATGTTTTAATTTCATGTGCATGTTTTTGTTTCTGTGCTTGGGTTTGGGTTGGCATTCTGTCGTTTAGGTCATTCCAAGCCCGCTGAGCAGACAGTAATGTTCTGCCTTGGATACAATGCTCGTCTCTGTCTTTATTAAACAACAATGAGTCTGTGTGCACCGCTGAAGCAGAGAAAAAAAAATTTAACCATGTTGCCATTCTGGGCTAAATAACGAAGCCGTTTCCTATTTTAAGGTGTTAAGGTGTTTAGCTGTTAGTTTTTTTTTTTTTTTTTTTTTTTTTTTTTTTTTGTACAGTGTATCTGTATATTTTTGCTCTATTAGTGTCATGTTAGCAGGGCAGGTTGATTGCAATAGATTGAAAAAAAAAAAAAAAAAAAAAATGCAAGTTGTGTTACTGAAAAGGAAGTATGTATAGCAGGACATTGGAGTATTATTATTATTTTTAATTCTTGTAATACTGATTATCTGTGTTCAATATAAAGGAAAGAGCCTCTTCCTCAAGAAGATTATCCAAAACAGATTCTGTCTATGCTTGAAATGGCATACTATTGTAATGGGGCTGGATTCACAAATCTTTTTCAGGAAGAAGTCAAGAAATGAGTTTGCAATTCTCAAATATTTTTTAAGAATCTTTTTTATTCTTAAGAAGAAAATGACTTTGGTGTTATCTGATTTTATGCTGGTTCTTGCTGAAGACTCGCTGAACAACTCTTGTTTCTGTGCTGCCTGGACACTTTTCCATTGCAACTGGCTTAACAGTTCAGCACTCAGTGTAAAAAATTTTTTTTTAATGCTTGTATTTTAAATGGTTATTTTTAAAGAGCATTTTTCAAGATGGATAGGTCTGTTGCATTAATTTGCACTTCTTGTGGTCTCTCTACAGTGAATGTGTCTGGTATCTGTATGTGTGCTGCTAGAGCAATTGCGTCCTGTGTATGGGCTCTCTCGTATGTTCTGAATACTGCAGAAAATTATGTTATGTTATTACCCATTTAGGATCAGCAAAAGATCAAATTAAATTTACAAAAGTTTTTTGTTGCTGTCACTTTAAGACTGAATGCACAGATCTAATATATTGACACACACGATTTTCTCCCAAATGTTTACATTCACTTAAGACAATAACCAACTGTGTTTATGTGAACCTTGTATGTTTTTTGCCGTAACCTTTCTTGTATTTACAACATTTGTATTTAACATTTTAACATTTTAAGCACAATAAGACACGAAAGAGGAACAATCTAATATCATCATATTGCACAACCCTGAGATTAACTATAAGAGTAATACAAAAAATAAAAATTAGGTTCCTATATACCTTTTTTTTGTTGTTGTTACTGAAATTTGAATTCAGCAAAAAGTCATGATCATGACCAATCTTGGTTTTCATTATCAAACATTGGTGTCAATTCAGAGAATTTGACCATAGTAGTAATATGTATTATGTATTAAGAAAAGTTAATTATCCTAATTTTAAGATAGAGGATGTATTGATGTTGATTTTAAAGAACTTTCTTTTGAGGAATGTTTAGGGAATTGCCCAATGTTTACCCCCACCCTGCTGTATACAAACAATTTGTGTGTGTGTGTGTGTGTGTGTGTGTGCGTGTGTGTGTGTGTGTGTGTGTGTGTGTGTGTGTGTGTGTGTGTGTGTGTGTGTGTGTGTGTGTGTGTGTGAAATGTGAGGGAATGTTTTCTGTTGGGTTTCACAAATTGTCTTGTTTGAGAAAAACATGAAAATATACAGTTAAGGTTCACACCAAGGATATAGTTCTAAAAATTGTTCTAAATGTAAAAAAATAGCACAGCACAACTATAACAATAATAACACAGAGAAACAATATTGTCTAGAATCACTTTCAGAATAATTTTTTTTCCAGCTGATGAACAATAAAACATTGACAGCCAATCAGAATCTATCCTGCTTTAAAGAGCTTGAGCATTTAAAGCATCAGGTGACAAAACTGCAGCGTGCACTTACACCATACAACAGCAAATAGAACTCCATTAAAATCAGTGATGCTGTCTACACTTTATGCAGTGTGGCACGGCAAATTCTCAACAGCAAACTGCTTGCCCCATTCTATTTCTGATATGGTTAAAGGGCTTGCGCTTCTTCTGATAAGAAGGCCAAATGGATTTGCAACGGTCGTTTTGTCGCGTCCAGTGTGGACAGCTTCTAGATGATGCAGCGCGACGCAATGCGACATCCGGTTGCGTCTAGTATAGACATGGTGTTAGAATAAACAACAATATCGCACAATATCGTCTGCTGGCTAATATATAATTATCTTTATAGTTATCGTTCTTGGTGCGAACGAGCCTCAATGTTTACTTTTTGTTCAATTTTATTCAATTGAATTAGTTTGGCATCAGCTGCATTTACAGTTGGTGATTTTTCTATAATCAGTATAATTTGGCAACAGTTCATTGTTTTTCCGCTTCGGCAAGCAGTTTGGGTGCAGCTTTGCTAGTGCGTGAAATCGGCCACATGGCACCTAACCAATGAGAATGTGGAACAAAGACAACAATTCATAACAATGGAGCATAGGTGCATAAGCTATTGTGGATCCACTTGCTTAAATCCCTTCGTAACCATGAACAAATTACAGAATACTTACGTTTGGCATTGGAATAATTAAAGGACAAGGATGACAAGGAAAGTTATATTCATGTTAATATTAATAAGCAATCCCCATGCTCATTCTCTCAAATTTCTCAAAATGGGAATGCTGAGCATTCAGATTTTATATGCACTGCATGCCATTGATACACTTACTGTACTGTAGTCTTGGCCAAAGTATTAAATATCATGTAAAATGTTGTTGAAGAAGTGAGGCCAAAGTTTTAATAGTATTTATATCTTTAGAAGGCTATCCACTATATCCAGACCAATTCAGTCATTTCAGTTTGATAATCATGTTGATTTTTTTTTTTTTGTATCTTTCATAATTGGTTGGCTGATGTTGGATTTTTCATTTTAGACTCTCGTTTACACCTGTTAAATTTTGTATACTTTTGCAGTCATTTAGTGTTATTTAAAGCTGCTGTCCACAACTTTTTTTGTGTTCAAAATTGACAAAAATTATGTAATGAGAATGTACAACATGAATTCATTTTCCAAACCGTGTTTTTGTCTTACCCTGAATCATTATGGTACACTTATTGTGTTTAAGTGTTTTTCATTTCAGACCGGACTGGTAGGACCCGCCACAGAGTATCACAGTAACTGCGTGACTCGCCATAGACATACACAGAGAAAAGTAGCTCCGGCTACATTGTTCTTCCGCAAGACTGTTTATTAACCGCTAGAGGGCCAAAATCGTGGACTGCAGCTTTAACTTATAAAACTATAGCAATTAAATACAGCGAAAAATAGAAATACAAATACAAAAAATAGAAATACAACAACTGATTTATGCTGCACACATAGAGGCTTTAGGCTAATCATTTGGCAAGTATAGATACAGTCCTAGAGACAGAAACAGTGGCATGACAATGTTTGTCACAATGTCAAACACACTGGAGGGTTAGGAAGACAACAGTTTTTTTTTTTCCGTCATCCTATTCATATTGAATTCACAGTTTTAGAATTCTTTTCCAATATCCATTACAATAACAGGAATATTGTTGGATGTGTTATGGATTTGTGGTCTCCAGTTGGAGTGTTTGGAAAGCTTTTGTGAAGTTTGGCTTGACATTGTTTCTTTTTCCAGCACTGTCAGTCTTAACAGTTCTCTCTTACCATAACAGTAATTATCATACAAAGATCGCCAGTTGCCTCAGATTGTTGTTGTTTATGTTTTACTGTAATCTATTACCATGTGGTTCTTATTTAATCTTGAAGCGTTAGAAGGTTTTAAGACTGCGGCTTCGAATGTTTGACCACTGTTCATGATAAAACTTGGTTACAGTGACCAGTAATTTCTTAATTTATGTCAGGAGTGCAAAATAACATGCAAAGTAAATCAATAGTTATTGTGCATAGTTGAATTAATATTGATAAATTTACATTTAATATTTCTTTAGACAGAATCATTTCTAATAAATTTCCACTAAATTTTGCAATCCGATGAGCATTACCAGCTTCAACCGCTGGTTTTCCTGTTGCCCTCTCCTGGGGATCACTGATCAGAATAAAATGTTTACATTAGAAATGCTAAGAAGATATAGCGTTTAGCTTATAATAAGCTACAAATAATATATTTTTGCCTCATATGATTTTGACATATTTAATTTTTGGCAGGAATTAAAACGAGGCAGTGAGAGACAGAAGAACAGAGTGTTCAATGGATGCTGAACATGCCAATTGATCAGCTGACAAAACAGCTTTTCAAAAACACAGAAAAAAAAAAACATGTGAAATTACATGTGATCTAGGACCTTTATCCACTTTTTTTCATTTTCTTAATACTGTATCTGCTTCCAGTTATTTTAGCTGTACAAAAATGGTCCTGTATAATTAGACTGGTTTGTTTGTAGCTTGTAGAATTATTTGGTTTCCTGCTAAGATTATCATAGCACCTAAAAAGATTGCTTCTCGATCAAATCCTGGGCATTGATTGTGAATTAGAAAGACTGGTATTTATTTATTTATTCATTTATTTATTTATTTATTTTTAACTAACCTAAGTACCGGTAGTCTTGACACCCTTAGTATAAATATTAATGGACAGAACTGGCCAAGACCTGAGTCTATGATGTCCTCATGGCTTTTATGCCCCTAGGGACCGCTAGCCAGTTCAAAGCTAGTAATAGGTCACCAGTGACGTTTATCTTTTACCCCACTGGCTTCAGAGAAAGGCTAGTAAATGGAAAGCTTGCTTTTAACTCAGAACAGGTGAACTTTATGTGTCCTACACTCAGAATTCCAGGGCATACTGTTACATTTTAGTAGTTGAAATTTGACTATTTAAGGGATAAAAGGTTTATTAAAGGTGATTCTTTTTCTTTTATATTAAAATGCTTTCTCATACAGCTTAATATGCAGAGGTATTTCATGCAATTACAGATGCGGCATTTTGACTGTACTTTTGCACAGTTGAGAACACATTTCAAGAAAGAGTCTGAGTTTGCAATATATTTCCTCCTTCCTAGCTACCGCGAAAAACTCGCTCTGTCTGGATGTGCTTAAATGCACAGTAAGGATTCTTGTTGTATAGTCTATAACACATGTGCACTTCAATAAACCCAAAGAACACAGGTTAATGTGTTTACATGCCGGGAGAAATCAGGGTAAGGGGCAAAAATCTAGCTGTGTCAATTGGTTTATCAGTCGATCAGCAGCTGACTGCAGCATATTAGTATAATAAAACCAGCATGTAAAATGTCCCAGGCTCTTTGCCCTACCCTGCCTCATATTACAGTAACGTTAATAAAACTTAAATACATTAGCTTGTCCATGAACACGATTTCTGCCTGAGTCCCATTGGATTGCTCTCCATCGGCTGTGGAGGTGAAGAAAACAACTCCCATGATTCCCCACTCATCATGGCATCATCAAGCTATGCCTTTGTTATTGTTTTGAATAAGCAAACTCTAGTGGCAAAACTTATGTACTGTACTTTGCCTTTTAAGATATGTAATTTGTAGGATGTTTTAATGGTACCAGGATTTCTCATTTCATGAACCCTTTAAATCACATTAGCAAGTTCAACCAATTAATAATTACATTTTTTCATCAGTCTTTCTTCCATCATTAATGAGTAACTACACAGGAACAAATGAGTAACACAGTATTAACATCCTAGTAACTACTAATAACTAGCAACAAACTTCGGTTAACAAATTAGTAAGTAATAGCAGTAAATTAGTAAGTAATAGCAATAAATTAGTAAGTAATAGAATTAAATGCTGTAATTCACTATTAGCTGATCAATAACTACTATTTTTTCATATCTCCCAGAGAACTTCTACTACTATTATTTTATTGTGTTTTGTTGCAATGTGGATAAAGAGAGAATCTGTGGGGGGGAAAGTGGTATACTGGTTCTTTTATTTTAATATTTATTGTTCTGTGGATTGAACACATTTTTAGAGTGATTCTCAATATAATTGGCCTCCTTTTTTGACATGATCCAAACAAGAGCATGCGCAATTACTTTAGCCTCTCTGCTTATCTTGCTCCCTCTCTTTAAAAACTCCTTACTGGTCACAGCTGGTCTGGGGTCTTTTTTCAGTGGAGGGACAGACAATCCAAATGGAATTTAGAGCAGATAATCATGTGAGTTGCCCAATTCTTCACTTACAGATTTATCATATCAGTGTTGGTTTAATCTAAAACATTTTAAATCTTTCTAGTAATCTTGGATTTAAACAGTTCTTTGTTGTATTATTCCAAGTCTGTAAATTCATGGCAACCTGTAAATTACATAGATGTGGTTACTTAGAAATGAATTTTCACATCAAGTTGTATTGAGTCCAGCCACCTTTTCTTGTTCTTGGCAAATGAATACTTTGAAGGAAGAGACCTAGATGGGTTTTTCACTGCAGTCTTTGCATTCCTTAAGTCTTACTGTGCTACAAATGATTATCAGTTTCTCAACCCTTTTATGAGCACAGCCAAGCACAGTCATTAGGCCCTCCCTCCTTGTAAAGAGGCGTGCAATATTTGTTCACATGAGCTGGTGTGTAACAGTTGACTTTAAATCAGTTGAGAAACCAGTGCCAGTGTTGGACAGTACCTAGAAACCATATTGGGAAACACTTGAATGAAACTACAAAAAAAAAAGAGCATGAGAACATCAGAAAGAAACCTAGTGAGCTGGAGGCAAGTCGGCACCAATCCATAGTTTTTTGGGCCATTGTAATCTTGGGGAATGGTTCTCCAACCACATCTGAAAATTGCTACCATTAAGAGTATTTGGGAAGAGAGATGGTGGTTTACTGGATTTAATCTCAGGTTATCACAATGGTTTGGTAAGTCTAGAGGCTTTACTTTTACTCTTTGTGGGCTTTTTTGCCCTGAGTCACTTAGATTTAGATTTATTGGAACACTCAGAATTTCTACCTTTCAAGAAAAGGATTGAAGAGCACTGCTTTCAAATTCAGAGTCTTTAGAATCTTTAAGGTCTCTGACTAGAGGTCATTTAAAAATATAGGATTTATTGAAAACTTTTTGCGTTACTGAGTTTGTTTTGGTACATTCTTAACTAGCTTTTAATTTGGAAAGCTGGCAGGTAAAGCAATGCAGTAGTTAAGTCTTGAAATGATGAGTTTGGATGAGGAGCTGTACTCTGATAATAATGGTCTGATATTCCTGATGTTGTACAGTGCAAATCTACATGACCTGACCATTGTTGAAATGCTTAGTTGGTCATCAAACAATATCTTTGGGTTATTTGTTGTCCTGGTTGGTTTTAGTGTTGTAAACCCGAGTTGAACATTGATGTTGTGGTCAACTAATAAGTCTACAGGGATTACAAGGAGTTATAATCGCAAGGTGGAGCTGAGGATGACACTCCACTCAAGGCAAGATCAGTCATGATGTTGTCAGTCATTTTTCCTTGCCTAACTCAAATCCTCTAGCTTCAAACATAGAGTCCTTGGACCTGCTTTCTCAGCCAGGGATGCCAATCATCTGTAAATCATAAAAGTGTTATCGTAACCTGAGACCAGTCATTCCGAAATCCAAAGCCAATATGGTGGTTTATGTAATAACCACATGTGGCTCTTACACTGTAAAAGTACTTTAAGGTCTACATAGACAGCAACTCTGCGTGCTACACAAATTGTACCCCTTATTTGAACAGAAGATTTGACTAGCAGTTGATTCCATTGGAGTTCCACATGATACACTAAGCATAAAATGTGTAGTGTAAATTAGTCCATTTTAATTAAATAAGATTGAATTATTTCAGTTGTTTCTTCATACTGAAAGACCAACTGAACATCCAGTCAAGACACTGTACAAAATAGGAGTTAGTCTCAAACTGTAGGACATTTATTCACACAAAGCAGTTTGGCTCAATAAATGTGATTTAAAAAATGAAGCCATATTATTTGTTTTATTGACTTTGTGGCATTGTTTATTTGTAAATGCTTGTCCATTTCCATAGGCTAATTCTTTTTTTACACACACAATATCATTGACCACCCTCCAACGGTTTGGAGATATAGAGGTGAAAGTCCAGTTCAAGGCATAAATGGGATGGGCTGGCAGGAGACGCCAGTGCTGTTCGAAAGTGTTTACTTTCAAAATGCTCGTATGGAAATGAAGGGCAAAAAATGGGTTTCCTCCCTCTGTCCTGCTGTTGACCTCGAGATTACTTTTATAGGCTGGGAGACAGTGACTCTGAGCAAGTATGGGTTTATTGTTTGTCTGTCTTTTGACAGGTTTTTATGAATCTTAATTTGGACTTTAAGAAAGTGCTTTTAAGAACATATCTGTGAAGGCTGTAATTGAATGAGAAACTCTTCATATCACAGGTTAAATGAGGTACATATTAAAAATGTTCTGCATAATAAATCAGTTATATATGGTGGCCTTCCTCTGGTAGATCTACACAGATTATTTTCTTTTGTTTTTGCAGTATTGTCCTTTTGTTAGGTTCAGTTCTGATCAATGTGGTTGTGAGATCATTGCCTAGTTATGTTAATATGCTTTGCATTATTACTTGATCAGATGCCATGCATTAAACTCTTACTGTTCCTAATCTTTTGACATGCACAAAACATGATTTTCAAAAGGCATGCATGCATTCCTGTCATATCAAACTGAATGGTAGTTTTGGATGAATGTCTGTTGTGAATTTCTGTTCGCAAATGTGTCTTTCTTGCTAACATATTTATCATGTGCACAGTTTGGGAAAGTATGAGTAGTTTCATGTTTAACCAGATATCAACCTAATTAAATAGGACTTTCTTAATACTTATTATTTGATTGATCTTTCAGGTAAATGTTCAATTTTGCAGTCATGGCAGATATACCCATGTATATCTATAACGTCATCTCTTTGTAAATCCTAGAACTGATAATACCGTGCCATTTAGTTTAAGAACAGAGTAATAATTTTGTTGTCTTGCTTCATAAACTATGTGTTGTGTATTGTATATTATGCAAAAAATATTACATAATAGCTAAATGATACACAAGTCCTATACAGAGTCTGACATGGAGATTTCATAGGATGGGGTGTGCAGATAACTACAATCATTGAGTAAGACACTTATTTGTTTTGTTGGGCTGTCTAGATATGTCATGTACTATATTTCATGATTTTTATAGAATTGTGTTGAATGTCATGAACAAATACAGAGTTCATAAAAGTTAGTTAGGGTTGAATAGTATGACCAAAATCTTATATATCATTACATGTTAATTTTCACACGCAGATGGTTATTTCGCGAGCACCCAGCTTGATGAAATTAAAGGCACAATTCCATGTCTGTGGCCATAATGACACCTGCAGTGATTACTGAGCTGTAATGAGCTGAATAGAAAATGACTATTTAATAGCTTAACATCAGTTCACAAATTAAATATACACAAAATCTGAAAATTGTTGCTGCTTTCTTGTTCAAGTCCTAATTGCTTAAACTTGAGATTTATACATGGTTTTAATAAATGTAAAATACAGTACAAGTACTGCACGATATACCAGTACTAGAGAGGTATCGCGATACCCTGCTATTAAAAACGGTACGATATGAAATTTTATTAGTACCGGTACTTTAAGAATGACAGGATTCTAATAAGAGCTGTATTTCTCAATTTTCGTCAATGTATGAAAGCAGTAATCAGGACATCTGTGCAGAGCTTTGCTTCCACTACCTGCAGGGAGTAAAATATATCCGTGCAGCGCATGACAAAGAAAGCAACAAAGAAACATTCATGCATGAGAAAATAAGCGCACGCCGCCACGCACCGAAAGCCACATATAGATAGCATGCAATCACAGCTTCAGGTATCTTTTGTCGATTATTGCCTGTGAATGGTCAAAAATGTTAAAATGCACATCCTGGCGAATATTTACGTAAACAGTCAACTGAGTCGGGAGTCTTTACTAGTGAACAAAACATTTGAGAAGGAAATAGGATGTGTTCCAGTGTAGTGGGTCCATGCAAGTCTTAAAGTGACAGTAGCCTAATAAACCAAAATAGAAAATCACCCAATACTTGACTGAATAACTTATATATTTTTATACTTATATATTTTTTTAAGAATCAGTTTATACTGATGTACTTGAATGCTACTATTAAATAGACCTACTGTAACCTGCCTACCTGAAAAATGTGAAGCCCTGTTTATTTCATTTGTATGTTAAATAGAATGTCATATTGTTTGATTTCATCTTTGCTTTAATAACAGAGATAAAATAAAATAACTATGTTGTGATTTATAAAATTACATTTAAAAAAAATAAATAAATAAATTACTCAAAATGAAATAAGATTTTGGTCATGTCATTTGGTCATCCCTATCCCAACCTGTTCAGAATATTAGCATGATTGATATTTGATAATGTGATTGTTGCAAACATCACTGTAAGAACGTTCACACTGTGGCATGTTTGTTTATTTATTTATTTATTTTTAAATAAAGGGGAGGGAATGGTCAAAAAGCAGGCCACGAACACTCTGGACAAGTGATGAAAAGTGGAAAAGTGTTTTTTAATTTATAATTTATAAAACAATGAATAGTTAATAGTTAATTAAGTTCTATCATATTATTCAATTACTTTTACAGTTTTAGTTGTTTAGTATCGTGACAACACTATACAGTACATTAACATAAACATAAAAAATACCATTCCACTGGTTCTTTTTTGCCTAAACCAGCAATTAAACTAAAAGTGTTTTATATCAGCTACTCTTACATTTTCACACAGTAATACATCCCAGTGGATTTTAGAGGGGATCCATTTTGTTACCATTTGTAATTTAAGACTAGTGTTCTATTGGAAAAAGTAGTTTTAAAATCAAATGTGGTGATCTTTAAGATAACAGCATGGTGACTTTTGGCTACTTGTGTAATAATTAGTATTTAAGTCATTTCAGTTCAAATATTGTTGCCCTGTTAAAAATATATCATGCTTTGTTGTTGGTTTGATTGCTTCTATTGTTCTCCTCATTTGTAACTCACTTTGGATAAAAGCATCTGCTAAATGATTAAATGTAAATGTGTGAGAAATGCATTGTGATTGTCCACAGTGTGCAGATAAATCACTCTCTGTGTACCTCTATCTCTTATTTGCCATTTCTTCTTTAGAATCACCTCGGTTGTCCACCGCGTCTGTTGGCAGTAATGATCGGGCCTCCACTGCTACGCTGTCCGATTGTTCTGACTTCACAGATGTCCAGAGGCCCGTAAGCTTGGTCTCCACCATCTCATCCGGGTCTGGTTCCTCTCGGGACGGCGTTCTCCTGTCAGGTACCCCATCTGCTGGTGTGCCCATTGAAGACAATGTGGATCTGGAGTTAACACCTGCTGCTGATTTAAATGAGACTCAGGGCACTAATCTCGCCCAAGCATCCTGTCACTTTTTCCAGCAAAACAGCAGCAACACTGTTAACAACAACAACAGCTCCTCCGTTTCCAACACTTTCTCTCCATTTGCTGCCAACACCATGGCACCCAACCCTGAGCTCACCTACTTGGACCGTGTGGTCATGGAGATCATTGAGACGGAGCGGATGTATGTGAGAGATCTGCGGAGTATCGTAGAGGTCAGCATGAGTCTTAAACTTTCCAAACATTTACAAACAAATAGGGCTGGGACGATACATCAATTCTCAATCGATGCAATGAATCTGGATCAATCTTGATATTTTCTCTCTCTAATCAATTCTGAGCTTAGTTTTAACAGCAGATGGCGTTCTAGGCTAGTTTTTAACAGCACACTCTCAAACGCTCATGAAGAAGACTGCTGGACAGCGCTTGTGCGTTCGGCTGAGTCATGTAAGTGGTTAAATATACTTGCACCTTGGCTCAGAATGCCTTTATGATGCGAGATTTGTAATTCGCTTCAAACTTTTCGAACTTTATGAATGATTATTTTAGGTTTAAGTGGTGTGTGTAAAGGAACTGGAAGCAGGCTGTGTACGTGTGTTTCTAAAGCACGTATAGTAGTGCCATCTGCTGTTTAAAAACTAAGCTCAGAATCGATTCGAGAGAGAATCGTGATACATCGGAAAATATCAGAATCGCTCCAGATTCTACGTATCGCGAATCGAGATTTGATGTATTTTCCCAGCCCTACAAACAAATGCTTGTTTTCAAGTGTCAATCGATTAAAATGTGCAAAAATGTAATAAATTACATGATATGGTAGATTAATTAATCATATAATAATCACAGTTAATCACATATATCAAGATTTACTGAGAATGAAGATGAAGATAATTGAAAAATGAAGATAATCTAAAGCAACACATTGTTGTAGACAAGTAAATCATTCATTAGTTATTATCAAATCATTGACTATAGTCATTATATTGTAGGCTATAAATTTTACAGTTTAGTTTGTCTGAGGTATACTTGGTGGCAAACTGCAATTTTGTAATTGTTGGTCTGTGTAAACAAGTAAGGTATTTCACAATGTGAATTTTTCACTCTACGATTATTGTCTGCTTAAAAAAAAAAAAAAATCATGATTTCTAAGTTTATCCGCAAATTTACCTTTTATGTAAGAAGAAATACCCCCACAAACTCTCTAGAGTTAATTTCAGAGTTTTTGGACACTAAGCGGCTTTCCTGGGGTAAATAGCATGTGATATTACAATAGCAAAAGCACAATAGTAATTGATGTTGTTCACAAGCAGTTTTATTGACGTTTTCAACGGTTGAAACATGATTACATTATGCATGATACATTTCAGTAAGTTGCATCTTTCAACATTCCTTCTGAAGTTCATTCATATTTATTTCATGCTATAACTAGTAAAGAGAGATGATCAGTTCACGTGCACTCCGTGTTGCCTAACATGCCACATTATAGAGGATCAAAAAGACTCAAATTCATGTTTTTTAATGTTTTTAACTGTAGCTTCCAAATTTTTATGATTTAATAACTGTAAACATTTTAATCATGGTTAATTGTGAAATCAGTTAATCCCTAGTACTAGATGGATGTCTTTGGCCATTTCTTTGTTTGATGTTTAAGACGTCGTGTTGAGTTTTAAGTAGTAAAATTTTTAAAAACACACCTGAGACCCTGCTTTCAGTTTTCTTTTCAGTCGATCCCTTTACTTTGCGTTAAACCTTTAGAGATTATTCATAGTCATTTTGACATGATGAATTTCTACACTTCTTGAAACAAAACCCAGCTCAGAAACTGAAAAAAGCTGTTTTTTGCCCCTAGTGTAGAAAGTTGTAGTAATAGATTCCTTGCAGAATTTCCTGAAATGTTGTGCTAATGAACACTGTTCAACATATCACACATCGGCCATGATGGAGTTTCGCTAAAAATACTTTTTTAGAAAGATGGCACATTTCTGGAGCTTTGCATGTGAAATGTCAACAGTGAAGATTACAAAAATGAATACATTTGTGTATTATTAATTAATGACAGAATTTTCATTTTTGGGTGACCTGACCCTAATGACTGATTTGAATATCACTACTCAGTTATTTACTTAGAGTTAGCATGAAATGAAAATATTTTCAAAAAGCATGTTATTGATCTTATTGTTAATGATTCATCTATGCATACGTCTTAATTTTTTTTTCTTAATTTTTTGAACTTGTAATTTCATTAAAATATAACTCGATCTTCTGGTGAAACAACAGACTTCTCTCTGGTGATGTATTCCGGATTTCTCAAATCGTTTAGTCTGCTTAAACCCTGCCCCTTTCTTACAATCACCTGCAAGCTTGCATTCAGAGCTGCATCCATCCGTACAACAACTGAAGAATAGAACCATGTCCCAACCTTACACAATACAGTAGAAAAGATCTGCTGATACATCCGTTACATTGCAGCTTTAAGCTGATTATTCCATTAGGAGGTCAGTTCAGTGCACTGGCGTCAAGATGGGTGTGTGGTTAAACCCATCAGGTCATATCACGTCTCATACTTCATGTTTAATTCCCATGCTACTTTATTCACACTTGAGTACATTTTTTCTTTAGTTGTTGAGTGCATTTGAAGTGTAGGAATTGCTTATTATGACTTGTTAGCAGCCAGGCATCCTGTGCACTGGGATTATCACGTTATATAACAACAGGTTTGACAATTGGATTGTGCCAGCTTGAGTCCTCCAAGTACACAACACAATGTCATACAGCTTGAAGTGAGATTACGAACAGTCATGAGGTGTAAACATAAAACGCATTATCACATGCTTAAGTTGAGTTTAAAAGGACCACATAAACATGCATCACAATATCATTATTTATTTAAAAGTATACACTTTGAGAGAATTTAACACATTTAAATTTTAATTTATTTGAGAAAATGAGTGGACGGATACATGACACAGCCCTGAGATCATGCAGTCTGTGACTTCGGGGGTGCTCTAAATCCTGCCACACCATAAAGCAACTCGCATAGTTTTCCATTAAATTACAGTTTGTCCCAAATCATTGTTATTGTACTCACTGACTTCACCCATAGACAATTTTTCAGTAACAAGTATTTTGTTGTTTGACAGATAGAAATTGCATAATACAGCCTTATTCTGATATTTCCATTTGTGCTGTTGCACCATTGTTTTTTGTATGTTTGTTTTTGTTTTTGTTGTTGTTTTCAAATTTATAACAAGTATCCGATTCCTGAACTTAACTATCAAATTCCAGAATTGGAATCGATTTTCGATTCCCAACCCTAGTTAAAATGTTTTCTCATATCTCTGCCTTAGTATGCAGAGACTAAAAGAATCCTGACCAATCGACACCAATGACGTGAGATTGATTTGGGTCAGTCTGTTTGGCAGGCAGTCATTTAAAAAAAAATGTCAACCAATCAGTGTAAACCTGCATTCTTTCTAACAGCTTGACACAATCAATCAGTATCTAATTGCTCTTTACCCGAGCCTCATCTGAACCTTGCAGTTTATTCTACTGAAGGACTGTGTAAGGATTGATGCCAAATGTGCTTACATATTCTCAACCTAGTGTCATTTCTGTCTGTGGGATTACATTGAAGCTATTGGAGTGAAGGGCTTCAGCAACTGTCACATGCACAGAGAGAGCCGAATTATGTAATCCATTAAGGGAAGGAATTAAGGATTTATATTAGAGATGGACACTCTACTTATATACCCAGCACTAAATAAGGCCAGTGTCTGATCAGAGCTCGAAATAAAGTGTTTTAGTGGCTTATAGTGGACGTCATCATTTGATATGGCTTTTGCAAATTTGCAAATTTTAAATACATTATAGTTTTTGTGAAATTCTACAGACCCTGATGTTAATTGTGGGTGTATAAATCTTGTTTACATCCAGCTGTCCTAATTTGTATTCTAATTGTACATTTGAAATCAGCCATCAAAATGATAGACTACTATGGAGTAAATATATAAAATGTATAGAAAGTATAGAATTTGGTTTAGTACTTTTATGCTGTTTGTTTTAAATTAAGCCATCATTTCAGTCAGTGCTTATATAAAAAAAAAAAAAAAAAAAAGCAAAAGCTTATTCTAATTAATATACTTACCCTTTTTTGTGATAATCATGGAAATCAAAGTGGCGGCTCTAGGACTTTTTTCAATGTGCTGTATTTATTGCATTTTATTTATTCATTTTCTTTTAATTTATTAAAAAAACTATACATTTATATGGTCACATTGTAAAGTGTGCACAGTTAGTAAAGTTACTAAAGCACACAGCAGTTAGTAGTAGACATATATTATCAATTTCACTCAACACCTCTTTATTATTTTATTATCTTACCAGCTTTGAATAAATAACTATTTATTAAAGGCTGGTGACTGACAGTCCCACCTACTGGCCAGTAATGAGCCCTTCACACAGAGTGCTTTTGTGCTTTTAAAATGTGATAAAAATGGAAAAGACGCATGGTCTGGAGTCACGTTTTTAAAACTTGTACTTCTTTTATCTTGTCTCATTTTAAAAACGTGGCACGACAATCTGAAAAAGCAAACAAGACACAACGATCAAAGATAGCTAGGGTGAACAATTTGCAAAAATGTATAATAAAATCTGCATTATTTGACATTATATGAATCTTCAGAAACATCACAGGCTTCGGACAGTACATCAGGCGTTTATCTTCTGAGTTATTCTAAAATGTGTCTGAAGTCTGCTGTGTTTTTTTGATATTAAATTCACCATGAAATCAAATAATTGAACAATTCTTTTCTTTTTTATAAATGATTTTTCTATGCACATCCTTTAAAAAAAAAAAAAAAAAAAAAACATATGTCCTCGTAATCTTTTAAAGGGTTAGTTCAAAAATGAAAATTCTGTCATTAATTACTCAACCTTGTGTCATTCCAAACCTGTAAGACTTCCGTTATAATAATATAATATAATATATTTTTTAAAAAATTGTTTTTTTAATGTTAGTGACACTAAGTGTAAACAGGAAAGTCTTAGGTGGGCTGTGCTGGTGCTATGCAAATTAGCCCTGCCCTGCTTTCATGCAAGTCAAAAATATTCATATTTCTCTTGCAGGATTACCTTGCTCACATTATAGACACTGGAGATCTTCCCATCAAGCCAGAACAGGTGTGTGCTCTATTTGGAAACATAGAGGACATCTATGAGTTTAACAGGTAAGAACTCATTCATTATGGCAGCCCAATCAACCAACACCAGCACCAAAAAGTCAATTTATTGACTGTTTTGTTATTTTTATTTATTTTTATTGTATTTATTAAAGTGTGTACAGACATAGGAATGCAACACCTTTCCATAGATTTTGTGTACAAAGAAGTATCTTAATTTTGCAACATTTTGATGTTATTTTAATTTCTTATTTGATAACAATGGTGAATAAAGGCCTGTTCACTTTACACCAAGAATGAGAACTATAAAGATAACTTTATTAGCATCCACACCAACAGATTATTTTTATTGTAAGCGCGCACTGCAGTTATGTCGTCTGCTGAGCTGAAGCTCATTCCTTACTCCTAGCCCTGGAAAACGGACAAATACTAAATTTCTGAATCTTCACAGACTCAAAATCTGGCCTTTCTAACACTGAATCTGTAAAGACTGACTACCCCATAATTGTAAGTATCTAAGCTAAAATACAGCTTTTATACAAGAAAAACTTAATTTTACCTGGTTTATCTGGTAACGAGAAAGCAGACATCACTGCAAAGGAGGCTCTCAACTTGAATATTTGAGAGTGTCAAATTTCACCCTCTGACCAGTAATAAACTCTTATATTAATAAGTCGCAGATGGAATAGAATGAATTCCATGGAAACAAGTTACATGAAATAATTCCTAGTATAAGAAGGTTTTTTAATAATTTCAAATCAAGGTATGATCACTTGGTGACAACTAGTAAAAACTAGGTGCTATTTAGGTCACATGGTTATTTACTGAAAGGTGAAACAACCATAATGCCTTTTAATCAGAGAAATGTTTAACTGATATATTTAAAAATGTACTACCCGAATGTATTTTAGAATTTGTATCTTGTTTCTTAAATGTCTTATATAGTTATTTGTTTTATTGATTTTTATTGACTTTGGTCTCACCATATAACCGTATAATAAATAAATAAATAAATAAATAAATAAATAAATAAATAAATAAAAAATAATATAAATAATAAATAAACAAATGTCATCTGCCGCTTTAAATGCTGATGACTCCATTTGTTCCTCTTTGTCATTACCATATAGCTATATCGTATGGTGTGAACTTCCTGAGTCATAATAAGAACAATTAATAAAACTTTATAGTTATCATGTCCTTGATGTGAATGGCCTTTAATACTTTGTTATTACTCAGTTTTATTGTAGAAACAATAACTTTGAAATTTTGATGGAATCTCTGCTAACTTTTTTGTTTTAGCTAAATTTCTGAATCTTCACAGATGGACATTCACTTTTAGTTAGTGTTGCAATGTAGAAATATTTAGCTCTGATAGGAAAACCAAAAAAAGAGCAGTGTATCTTATCACAGTATGAGTAATATTTTACAGTAATAATCTCATCGTATACTTATTTTGCTGGAATTGAAATTAACAATTATTTATATATTAAAGTTGGCAAGAAATGGAAGTGGCAGTAGTCTTTTCTTCCATATTGTGACATCTCTGAGTGAAACGGCTTCTTGAACAAGAAAAAATGTAGGGTGGGATTCAGGACTTAATTTATTAAATTTATTGGATCACTGGATGGTTGTGGTTTGCTATTGCTGTGATCTCATGTGAGTGACAGGTTGTCCCACCCTTGTGCCAATAAAAACGTCATCACAGAAGAGAAGGGAGGAGAAGTTATTTTGATTAAATATTATGAAAAAATAATAAAGTGCTGGGATAAATCATTAATAATAATCAGTGATATAATAATCACTGCAATATCCCATAAAAAATAAGAATTGTCCATTTTAATTTCGTTGTGTCTGTAAATATGTGATTAGACTTACTTGTGTACATTTGTAGCGAATTAAAAACTTATATATTAGGGCCCGAGCACCAATGGTGTGAGGACCCTATTGTAATTGCTCAGTCAATTATTCTTCTTCTCCGAAATTAATCTTATTTTTGAGGGCCTAAACATGCTCAAAAACTCATGAAAGTGGTGAAAATTTACATCTGATATGGGTTTCAGAATTAGGTGTGGCAAAATGGCTCGATAGCACCACCTACAAAATTTCAATTAAGCGCCCTTCACATACAGGTATGAAATTTGGTAGACGCATGTAACAGCCCAATACCTGCAGCAAAGCCCCTGGGTGCAAAATCTGAAAAACCAACAGGAAGTGTGATATTTTGAATTTTCTCTGCAAAATTTTTGCAGTTTTTGCCATTTCCAGACATTGTACTTTAACAAACTCCTCCTAGAGCTGTAATCAGATAAACATCATATTTGGTCAGTCTAATCTAAAGGCCTTTGCGACATTAAATTGCGAAGATCTCTAGAGTTTTCGTTGAAGGGAGTGTCCGTGGTGGCCTAACAAAGTTTGATGTTTCGCCATGAAACAGGAAGTTGTAGTAACTCGGGTATACAATGTCCGATCTGCCCCAAACTTCACGTTTTATTAGAGTCCTGGCCTGAAGACATCTACATGGCAATATTCAGTTAGTCATAGTGCCACCTGCTGGCAACAGGAAATGGCATGCTTTACACTGTAATTCACTCCCAGAAACACATTTAAATATGCCATGAAGTAACAAACATGTTAGAAACACATTAAATAATGCAACACTTGGCTAAGTGCTAAAGTACATTAACGCCACAAAACAGGAAGTTGTTGTAACTCAGGCATACAATGTCCGATCTGCTCCAAACTTCACATGATTGATAATAGTCCTGGCCTAAAGACATCTACATGGAAATATTCAGTCACAGTCAGAGAGCCACCTCTTGGCAGCAAGAAGTGTAACATGAAACTGCATTTATTTTGTCATATTGTTTTTTAGTTTGTTTAAACAAAAAAAAATCATCCTCAGTTGTCTCAGACCTTATTCTTACTGTTGTTTTTTATGGAACGCATTCAATACAACTATACAACAACAATAATATAATAGTAGTAATAATAATAATAATAATAATAATAATAATCATTTATTATTACTGAACTTCATCTCTGCAAGTTCAGTGTAAAAAAAACTTTTATTATGCCAGAAAGACCAGGGGAAAACCTTCAGCTTCTCATTTGATTTACTGTATAGCAATTCTTATTACAAGATTGTTGTCATGTTGTGTTTTCTCAAATTCACATTATAAATGGCTAAAACTCACTGCACTTGACTTTGCAATTTTTACTCATGTTGGGCATTTGGTGCTGGCAGAGTGTTCATTTTGCACTTTGTATATAACTATTATTGAGCTTCGAGTCACTCTTACCTGTATGCCTAAATATTTTTTCAGTCGCACATAGTCCTCATTTTTATTTACAAATGACTAAGTGGGTCATAATTTTGTAGCTTTGTCCACCTTTGTAATGCATGTTCCTTCATACGGCACAAAATTGGCATGTACAATGGTGCTTATGTTTACACAGAGCCCCTTTGTTCAAGAATGCTCCCTGCTTTAACGTGATCTGAAAGAGAAAAAGAGAAGGGAGAAACCATTATACCAGTGGTTTTCAATCCTGGTCCTCGGGGACCCACCGCTCTCTTTTATCTGAGAGAGAAATCATTTGAGATATGAAATCATTCATCTTTAACTTCATAGAGCTCTCTCTTAACGAGCTGATGATCTGAATCTGGTGTGTTAAATTAGGTATATGTAAAAAAAATAACAAAGCTGTGAGTCACCAGGACAAGGATGGAAAACGTCTAGGTTACGTATGTAACCAAGTTCCCTGAGTAGGGGAACAAGACACTGCTTCCAAGTTGACCGTGCCACATCTGCCTCCACTCCATCACATCTAGTTCCTCAGAACTAGAGTGGGCCAATAGCATGCTCTCTGCCGGACCGGAAGTGGCTGACGAGTGGGCTTCCTGAGTGGGCAAACTCAATCTGCGAGCCCCACAATCACAGTCGCCACGCTGCCTTGGCAGCAGTGGGACCTGAGCTGTGGGGTGCAGACACCTGACTCCCATTCCCCATAAAGAGAGCCAAGCGGCAGTGGAGCGTCTTCACTGTGAAGTCGTCACAGTGAGCACAGCCAGATCCCTCGAGGGCTGACTGAGCTTGTTCCGCTCTTAAACAAATGATGGAAAAATCATGTGTCATTTAGTGTAATAAACCTCACACACAGCATAACACATCTCCCGAATCTGCTGGTCATAGTTTCTTTTTTATTAAACTCCTGACAACAGACATACAAACAGATATTCACACATACACAAACAAACGGCTTCCTGATGACAAGGAAGCTGATGACATCTTCTCTAGGCATCCTTTTATAGTCAGCTGATGCGCCTGTTATGTCACCTGACTGCGGTAGCCAATCAAGATTGTAGTGTATTCACATGCTTGAGACACAGGCTCACGCGAAGAAGCATTTCTATATCGTCAACTTGGACACAGTATAAAAGTTCCACTTTGAAAGGGAACCACTGCACTACACTGTCTAATAGCTTATCTGTAGAGATGTTCCGATACCCCTTTTCCATTCCCGATACCGATTCCGATACCTGAGCTCAGGGTATCGGCCGATACCGAGTACCGATCCGATCCGATACCTGGGTGTGTATCTGTGTGTGTGTCTATATATATATATATATATATATATATATATATATATATATATATATATATATATATATATATATATACTACTAGCCCTGTATGAATTGATAGAATTATTTATGGTGTGCTTCAGACTTATCCCTTAATAAAACAAGAACAAAAACATACAGTAAACTAGAGTGTTTTTATTATCTGACATACATTTGTCAGTTATATTATTTATTTATTTTAAGTGAAAATGCAGCCACAAATCTAACACTGTAAACTGAAAAAGGTATATTAGTTTTACAATATAACTATAAAAACAGTGCAACAAATAAATCTAGGAATATAATTATATAAGAAAATAATCTCTTTAAAACTTGAAGTCCAGATTCAGAAACTATTTTGTTAAATAAAAATCTCACGTTTTCGACGACTGACAGCAGCTGGTCATCCAGAACAATAAACCCGACAATTTTGTCGGTTATCTTTATTTGTCTTTTGAAAACTTTTCTCTTTGTTTGAATGAAGCTGGCACGCCTCATCCTTCTCCATCTTAAGCGCGTCAAACGCCCGAATCGCTCAATTCGCACCGCGTCATTCACGCGAATCGCGCCGCAGGAAGTCAATTCGCGTCTTTGCATTGACTTAACATGTAAATCACTCGCGCTTATCGCTTCATTCGTGTCTGGTGTGAACGCAGCATTAGCCTTTATGTAACCATCGTGTTGCGCGGGGTGACGCATCTTCAAATGCTTTATTAAGTTATTTGTGTTAAAGTTGCCAATACTTGTGTCACTCGAAATTGCAGCATTGCATATGAGACATGTCGCCGTTTTACTGGTCTGAAATACTGCCAAACAGCAGACATAATGCTAGCGCGTTTTCACTTCTCCGCTGCTCTAAACAGTGGTTGCTTGTGGCAACACAGCACAACTTCCTGTGTTTGCATTCTGAGCCACGAAGAAGAATTAATTTCCGATTTGCTGCGTTAAGCAAAGATAGCGGGCACAACTAGGTATTGTTTAAGAAAATGGTATCGGATCGGTACGTGAGTTTAAATACTCGCCGATACCGATGCCAGAAATTTTTGTGGTATCGGTGGTATTTCCGATACTAGTATCGGAATCGGAACAACCCTACTTATCTGTCTTAACAAAATGTTACCAATTGATACATTTTCTCATTTAATTTCTCATGACTCCTTTTCATATTTTAATTTACATGCATTTATATGCATTTGTTAGATGTTTTGATTGAAAGTGATTTGAAGTGCCAGTATATTTAGCCAGTATGTGTGTTCCCTGCGAATCAAAACACATGACTTTGCCAATGATAGTGTCTTGCTTTACCTGAGCTATAGGAAGACTGAAACATTAAAGACCCCAAGAAATCACTTTACTGGTGCACTTTTCTTCTTTCTGTTGACATTTTCTATTGGAACATGATTTCTGTGGCACATATTGATGGACTTTTCAAATAGCCAATAGGCTTTAGGTAGGCCACAGGTACAAGAACCATGATTTGTTCGACAAAGAGAAATTCTCATATATAGAACAATTATTTGGACAAAAATCTGTGTAGTGAAAAATGGTCAATTTGATCATCAATATTTTTGGTCCATTTTCCGGTAAGGTGCTGTGACTCAAGGTTAAAGATTCCACCGAGATGTGTGTTATTTTTCTGTCAGGTAGTAGTGACATTTTTTGCATGCTATTCCATATAAAACATTTGATTCTGATTCCAGTTCACATGGATCTGCATAAACGACTAATAATTCTGTATTATGCAGGCTAGACAAGTAATTTGGCGATGTCACTTTGTAAAGAAAGACTACGTGTGCGCACATACACATTCAAATACACATACCTATAGACTAAACAAGTAAATGACTGGCAAGAACGCATTAAAAGTGTTCTGTTTTCAGTTAAAAAGGTGTCATTTAAGCGGCCCCTAAGTTAATAATTAATGATTTTTACAACAGATGTCATTCAATAAAAAAACTTACTTTAGCTTGATAATAACATTTTCCTAGAGCTTCTGTAAATCCAAAACAATCTCTGTCCATTAATTTTCCTATTATCTCCTATTATGTATTGTAAAAAGCGCTATATAAATTTAGATGACTTGATTTGACTTGACCTTTCTTCACCTAACCAGTTATTAGTCCATTGTTTTTGAACGTAATTGTCTCCTCACCTGTTGTCAGGTGTTGGGCTACCCCAGAGTGATACTTTTCTCCTCAATACCATACAGTAAGTAAGTGAGTGAATGATTGTCATGTTTCTGTTTGTCCTTCATTACAAATGCATGACAGAAAATGTGGACATAATTTCCTTTGTTTGCTGTGGTGTGATGTCAGCTAACCCCTGAGTTGCGCTTTCAAATCCATTTTAAACATGGATTGAACCTAAATATGAACAGGAGATTCAGATTTCTTATACTAGTGGCAAAGAGAAGGTGTCTTTTATCATGGCAAGTTTTTAAAAGGAATAAGCCACTTACCAGTGTTCATCACAGTGATTTTACTATTAAGGAGATTTAAGGCTCTCCTTAAACACACTTATGGACACATATATAGATTTGTAAGAGATGTTCTTTTCCACGGACCATGGATAAGAGGATGACTGACTTGGCTTCTTTTCTGTATCACAAGGCCTTTTGCCAGCTTAACGCTATAATGACCTTATGAGTTTTTCTTTACAGTGTGCAGAGCATGTGGTGTTTTAATGAACATTAGTTTGATGTTTTGGGGTTTGTAAACATGTTTTCTCTCTTTCTTTTTTTTAGTGAGCTGCTTCAGTCACTGGACATGTGTGACAATGATCCTGTGGCCATTGCCAGATGCTTTGTGATCAAGGTGAAGTTTAAACTGGCTCAGTACCTTTTATGGCTTAAGATCTGATCATATTTCAATAATATGTTTATGTGTGTAACTAAACAGGAAATATAATAAGTGTTATGGTTTATGGGTACACTGTGTTGCTTTTTTTTTTTTTACAAAATTTATATAATGAGAAAGTACATCATGAATCCATCTTCCAAACCACGTTTTTGTCTTATCCTAAATCACTACGGTATGTCTGTAATAAGTGTTTATATTCCTACTATTTTAAACTGCGCAGGACGACACTCACTGAGGAGTAGCCCAGTACCTGCGTGACTCGTTGTATACATAAACAGTGACACAGTGTTGGGGGTAACGAGTTACAAAGTAACGGATTACAGTAACGATATTACTTTTCTGGGTAACGAAGTAAAGAAACGCATTACACTAATAATATTGGTAACTACACTACTTTACTAGACTATAGGAACGCGCTTTCCTGTGTTACCCAAGCTGTGTTTGCCTGTGTGTAAAGTTCTGTCTGTTTAAGTGGTGCGTGCATGCGTGTGCCTGTATGTGTGCCGTTGCCATAGAAATCTGCTGGAGCGGGAAATGGAGTGAGACAGGGGGTTTCGGCAGGCCCGGCGCCACGAGGGGGCAAAAGGGGGCATATTGCCCCCTCAGATCTGATTTGTGCCCCCTCAGTTTCAATTTGTCCCCTTTCACCCGATCGATTTTAACTTTTTTAACGTGTACGATAACACCGGTGTGATGAGAACGCTCAATACGCTAAATTCAAACCTGCTTTCCCGCTGCTGGCGCTGAGCCAGAGATTGACGCGCTCTGTGCTTTTCATATTTCACAACTAAGTTTTCAACCATGTTTATTTGAGGTTTCAAACGTTTGAATGAGGACTGGGCTATATATAAAAAAGACATTTATAGTTTGTTAAATGCAGATTCCATACACTCATATGGAAGCTGCGATAATCCTTTAAAGTTTACTCTCTTATCCCAGTTCACCAGCCACTTACGTTTATTTCGGGAAAAAATGATGAATTTATGTAATGTAAATCCGACAGATCCTCTGTTTTATCAACTAACATGATCATTATAAAGGTGTTTAAACAAAACACATTCACTTCCACATATATGACAATCGGAAAATATCATATAATTCATGATATAGTTAACAAGTTTGTGAATATTTTAAGTAAAAAAGGAAAAACAAAATAAACGCGATACCTGTAGCTTGGCTGCATGACGCGTCGCCAAGGAATGAATGTAAAATAATGTTCTAAAAAAACAGGGTTTCCCAAACGGGGGTTCGCGAGGGAATTGCAAGTTGATGACAAGCAATTAATTAAATTATACTTAAATCATTACAAATCAAACAAATCGACTAAATAATAATCAAATAAAAAAAAAACTAAATTTGGCAACAAAACTTAATATTTTATTTCTTTATTTTGCATGTGACCAAGTTACAGAACTGAACGCATCTGCTCAATTCAAAGTGGGCTGAACGAGAGTCGCACTTCACTTTGCCCATTTCGCCTCACCTTTGACTGAGCGCCTATTTAAGCGAGTTTGTCTGTATTGTTTTGTTGTTGGGTTTTTTATTAAGAATAATAATAAACTCATCATTAATGAACCCATCATTAAAATGCATTCACTGGCGTTCATAACCGTGTGCGTGTCCACTTGCGCGGTGCCGTTATGAATGCCCGTGCGGCCGTGAGCATTATACTTTCACTTTTGAATTAGCGATTCAAAGCCTGTGTTTTGAAACTTGTGTGTTGACACCATTTTAAAATGACCCCACAATAGTCTTCTTTATCCTGTTGTTTCTGGATTTTACGGTGAGGCATATTTCTTTGTGCAGACTGGGTTATTGTTCTTTCATATGGTTCAATATTTATACAATAAACTCTATGCAGAAAGGTTAAGTGATGATAGGGCTATGATGTTTGTCCATGTATCTACACGGTAAATTAAGAAAAAGTAAAGTAAAGTAATAAGTAGTGAAGTTACTTTTCAAATGCAGTAACTAGTAAAGTAATCTCATTACAATTTACAGAAGTAACTAGTAACTAGTAACTAATTACATTTTTTGAGTAACTACCCCAACACTGCAGTGACAGTAGCTCCGGCTACAATGTTCTTCCACTAGATGCTTGCAGTTTTGTTTATTAACTGCTAGAGCGCCAAAAGTTACATAGTGTACCTTTTAATCATTAAATTCTTCATCTTTACATGGAAACAACCTAGTCTCCAGAAGAACAGTGTGCTATGTTTGCATTGTGTGATGTGAATGTGTACTGTTGAGAAAAGCATTTACTGACTTTTTTTCCTCCCTGTATTTAGCGTGAATATTTTGACATCTACACACAATATTGCACCAACTACCCAAAGTAAGTTGCAATAAATGACCAAAGTAACGCATAATGTATTATATTGAAGAGTCTTTGGCTAGGTTGTCAGATTAATGTGGTTTCCTACATAAAAGAAAAGCACAATTGGTTTCTTGGTAATATTATTTACAATAATATGATGCTGTCATTTTTGTTTAACCTTGGACTTGGCAGCTAATGCTAAAGTTAATTAAAAAAAACAAAAAAACAAATACTACTGTGATGTGTATTTAAAACTGTAGTTTATAATTTTAATACACTATAATTTTTTAACATTCCAGTATTGAGAATTTAGGGCAGAGATGCCCAATCCAGGTCCCGCCATTAATACTGTTTATCACAGCAATTAGATATTTTTTTCTTGTTTTCTGTAAAAAAAAAAAAAAAAGTGAGTTTCTGCTTAAAACAAGCAAAATTATCTGCCAATGAGGTAAGAAAAATAATCTTGTTTCTGTTTGAAATCTTGTTTCTTGTTTCTGTCCCAAACAGAAACAAGATTATTTTTCTTTAAAAAAACAAACAAAAAAACAATTAAAACATAAAACATTTATAAAAATAAATATTTTTATAAAATACTAAGTGTACAAAGTCCAATTATTTCTCTGGTAAAGCAGCGTGCAGCTCTTCATTAAGATTGAAGACGATCGCCTCGTTCAAATAATGTTGCACAATTAAAATGAAAAAACGACACACACTGCATCATGTAAGTATAAATAAACTAAAAGTTTTAAAGTTTGACGTTTATTTTTGAAATAGTTTAGTTCAAATAAGTTTAATTTCTTGTCAAAACAATGTCTGTCGATTATTTTCTGACAGCCACACAGAGAGATGGGCAGGGATTTATATAACGCCGCCCTCTGAATGTAGATACGATGGCTGGATTGTGTTTATATTACAATGAGATCCGATCACAATGAGTCCTCGACTACCTCTGGGCTAGGACACGCTGATTGGATAACATTCCTATCAGAAGTGTGTTTACACTTGTATTTTAAATGTGTATGTGGACAACATCCGGATACAGGTCGCATGTTAATGCCAAGTGTAAATGCAGCCATAGAGTCTCTAATGTTCTGAACCTGTAGGTTATCTTTACAGTATGTGCTGCTCAATACTGCTGTTTGAAGCATTATTTATTTCCCTTGTAAACTTTTACTCATTTATAAATTATCAGAGGGTTATTATTTAATGTTGTATGTGAGTTACTCTTATCGTTTGTATAGTGACATATTTGTTAGTGTGTACTGTGCTGTTTTTTTCACCATTCATACTCTCTCCTTAGCTCTGTGGCTGCTCTAACAGACTGCATGAGAAACAAAACTCTTGCCAAGTTCTTCAGGGAGAGGCAAGCTACTTTAAAGCGATCTCTGCCTCTGGGATCTTATCTTCTCAAGCCTGTCCAGAGGATCCTCAAATATCATCTGTTACTTCAGGTTAACCAACCATTCCCAGAATAATACTATAATAGAATAGAAAAGGCTTCAAATCACCTGCTTTGAGCAATGCTTCCATTATTATACATGATCATTTTTGTTGGGTTATGATAGTTTTTTTTTTCATTGTATATTGTTACATTGTGCTACACCTCTTCTTGTGCAGAAAAGGGCTAGATCAGTGGTACTCAACCAAAATGGATCACAGGTCTGTTGTGATAGGAATATGGACAACAGGGGATAAAGAATGCAAAATGCATAAAAGGAGCATTTAGAGGGAAGAAAACACTACCAGCATTGTTGTTGGCATCAAAGGCTGTGTGTCCAATCAAATCTACAGTATTTTAGTGCAAATACATTGATCAATTTATAAGAAATCACACTTCTGCTGTTGTTTATACAATTACAAAATTGTTCTATTTAGCCTATGTTATGTAAAAAAAAAAAGTGCATCTCATGGGCCTATACAGTTCATGGTAATTTTAACAGGTGTTGTGATTATTTATGGACAATTTTGGTAATGTTAGGTCATTTGAAAAATCTGGCTTGTGAAGCAAAGATTGTAAATATGAAGTTAATGGTTATTGTTTTTTTGTTGTTGTTGTTGTTGTTGTTGTTTTGTTTTTTTTTTTTGATGTGTCCTTTATATTGTAGGAGATTGCCAAGCACTTTGATCCAGAGGAGGAGGGTTATGAGGTGGTGGAGGAGGCCATATACACTATGACTGGTGTTGCATGGTATATAAATGACATGAAGAGAAAACATGAACATGCTGTTCGTCTTCAGGTAGGCTCACAAACACAAAAAAAAAAGTATGTGTTATGTGCATGTTTCACAGCTCTTGTTTGTTTTCAGCATATTTAATTAAGATATGAACCAATTTACAATATCTGTACTTCCCTCATCTATCTCAGGAAGTCCAGTCTCTGCTCATAAACTGGAAGGGACCTGATCTGACTACATATGGAGAACTGGTTCTCGAGGGCAACTTTCGTGTCCATCGTGCCAAGAACGAGCGTACACTCTTTCTCTTTGACCGCATGCTCCTCATCACCAAACGAAGAGGAGAACATTATGTCTATAAGACCCACATTTCGGTATGACAGCTTCTGCATTCGTAGCGAAGTACTAATTTTTCCATTCACGTCTAGTCTGAACAGTCAGCTCTAATGTGAAGTTGCCATGGAAATTGTTGTTTTCTCTCTTGTTTCTCTTTCCTCATGCAGTGCTCAACTCTCATGTTAATTGAGAGTGCCAAGGACTCGCTATGCTTCAGTGTCACTCATTACAAGCATCCCAAACAACCTCATACTGTCCAGGTGTGTCTTCAAAGATTTGTGTCTTCACATGAATAAAAATCTTTTATTTATAAAAGGATAGTTCTGCCACTGTCATGTTGATACAAACATTTTGTTTACACAAATGCAGAACTCTTTAAAAATTCTTTACGCAGCCCTTGCCATACTATGACATAGTGACTATGTCTGTCTAGAAACAGAAAACACAGAAAGTCTTATAGAAAAAGTCATTCCTCAGTGCTTTGGTCATCTGAAGTGGTAAGATAGTGATATGACACTGCAGACAAAAAAAATATTTTGCTCTTTTTCACACAAAGCTATCCATATGGCTTCAGAAGACTGTCCATATAACTGTGGACTACTTTAATGATGTTCTTGTTGGAGCTTGACAGCTCAAGCTCACAATGAACTGTCATTGTGATGAAAATTCTGGAATAGGGTCTGGAAAACATGGAATGGCATGATATTGAGTAAATAATGAAAGAATTTTTTTTTTTTATTGAACAACTCATTTAATAGTTGATTCTCAATAGGCTAGAACAGTGGAGGAGAAAAAATTATGGGCTCATCATATTAAACGGCTCATTCTAGAGAACCATCAGGCTGTGATACCACAAAAGGTGTGTAATGATTAAATAGCCTATTCTTGGGTTTTGTATTTGAAAACACAAAATTCAATTTGACATTTTGGATGTTTCTCTTTTAGGCAAAGGAAGCAATCTTGGAGATGGATTCTATTTGTAAGTATTTAAAACCACTCATGAACACATTTCATGTTTCATACCTTTAGTTTTTTAAACAAGTGTAAAAAATAATCATGGGCCTGTTTTTTTTTTTTTTTTTTATAAAATTTAAGACAAAAAGTATAGGTACAGCCCTGAGAGACTCAAAAAGTCTGTGTCGTGCCAGTCAGAGGAGTTTTCTAACTCTAGACAAGGCCGGAGACAGTCAGGTAGGTGCCCAATACACTGTATATCTTGCAATTATAAAACTTATTAAAAAAAATCTTGAAATTATTTTATTAATTTACATTTTCCAATGGACTGCTACTTCATTTTCCACCAGAACCGTCTAAAGAGATCTTGAAGAACACTACAGGTAAATCTGCATGTGTCCATTCTGTTCTAACTGGATATAAAGATATCATTTTGATATCTTTAAATAAAAAGTTCATTAGTGTTAGCTGTTGGCATGTCATAAAGATACAGTGCAAAAGATTTTGCATTTTCTAGTGTAGTAAAACATTTATTTCCAAATTATATTAAGTTTAATTTAGGGTAAATGTTTAACTGAAAAAAAGAAAAACTGAATTTCAGAAGAAAAAAAAAACAGTATTTGTAATATCCGCCTTTTGTTTTAATGAACTCCCAAAATGCAAAACCTGAAAATCCATGTTGTATGATTTGAGAATGGAAGCAAGAAATTCTACAAAGTATGGCTAATGTCACTTAATTTGCTTACATTTCTTTTAACTCTTCTATTCTGTTATTTTTTTTTTTAACTCTTCTATTCTTTTTCTTTTATCTGGCTGATCTGATGTCTGGGTAAATTCTTCAGCAATACTGAAGGTAAGAAGCCAATAAATCAACCAAATGAACATTTAGAATTGTTTGTAAACAGTCAGATGTAGTTAATATTGATAAAAACCAAAAAGAAAGGCCTAAAAACACACATTTGTCAACATCAGATGACAAGAAAAAGTGTACAACTGTACAAAGTTGTTTTTGATGTTTACTTTGTTGTCCACAAGCTTCTTGAAGTGTTAAACAGGGGTGGGAGAAAGAACAAATACTTATTAGTAATTGGAAAAAATTTAATTAATTCATTAAACCTACTTCAAAAAAGTACATTATCAGAAAAGTTATTTACGTAAATGTATTTTAGTAAATGTAGCACTTTACTACCCACTTCTGGTTTTAGAGTGAGCTCAATGAACAGCTTTCAAGAAGTAGAGCACCTTTATTCCCCAAGGGGAATTCTTTCTGTTAGTTTGGGTCATGTCCTTGTACCTCATAAGAAGAAATCTTTGTTACTTCATTGTGACCCCAGCATTCTGACAGCGAAGGGACATTGCCCGCTGACAAGCGGCCTTTACAAGCCACTTCTAGTGTTAGCTCTCTTGGCTTGTGCGAGTCTTCAGCTGAGAAGCCTGTCGCACGAGAAGAATACTCTCTTGAAGGCCTGATTCCCAGTGATAATGAGGAGCCAGTCCATAGCTCGCCATCTCTGAAGGGCAGATTGATGCAAGACAATGAGGACGAAGCAGAGGGGGAGGAAAGTGACTCTGACGATATTCTAATGGAGGACAACCAGGTAGCTGACTTTGCCAGTTCCATGTTGGCTGCCATTTCCTGCTGGCACTATAGAGCCAGAGCTTTGCTTTCCATGGACTTCACAACGGTGAGGTTCTCTGCCACCAGAGGGATTCTGTCATACCTGACCTGCAACTTGACCTGCATGTCTGCCATACCTCCCTACCATGTTGCATGTGCTCTTACAGAATACCTTAATCCACTAACAGCTCATATAAGCAGAAGCTAACTCTGTAGATCGTCAGCACTGCTAGAGGAACTAAACAAAATTGTAACAAGGAGTTACCTTATTACAATTCAGCACACAATGCATATACTGTACGGTACTTATGATTAATTTTGTTCACTGTATTGCTTCGTTTCACTTTGTTGAGAGAAACTTCTAGTAACAGTGTTATTATTGTCAATGATAAAAGTTTGATCAACAGTTTTTCAATGCTAAAATTTTTTTTCTTTGCATTCAAAATATTAATAATAACACCTAAAATAATTGGCCCACCCATGTTTCAATCCAATGAGTCCAATGAGATTTGAGAAGCACTTTATTTTACAGTCCTGTTCCGCAAATACATACTATGTACTTATTATTACAATTACAATAACTAGGTACTAACCCTGAACCTAACCTCAACCCATGAAATTACCTTAAATTACCAAGTACTTTCTTAGATATTAAATATTGTACTTCAGGGACATGTACAGTAAGTGCACGTACTGTAAAATAAAGTGCAACCGAGATTTCTAAGTGTGTGTGGCTCTCTAGCGCAATGTCACAGAAATACAAAGTAATATTATTTTGAAAATACTTCTAACTAATGACCAGGGGCCAATTGCACCAGCTGTGCATAAGTTACAACTTAGCCTAGTTTTGACATATAGGAGCACATAGTTACAACTTGCACTACTAAATAGGCACTACTAAATATTTTTGCATTGCACCATTAAACTTAGTTGAGATGCATCTCTGCGTCATAACTAAATATTTAAGGAAGTCTCCAACCAGGAGTAATGGTTGGAATAAAATAGCAGACTGACTGAATTGCATCAGTAAGCTCTTGTTTTACTTGACAGACTTTTAGACGATCATTGACAGACAATAGTTATATGATAATGCTGACATTTACACTCACATTTTAAAAGAGAACATTATGTATGTTATATTTTTCAACAGTATTTATTTATGATCCTTATTCATTTTAAATACAGTTTCTAACTGTTATTTATACATATAAAAATACCTGTTATGTTATTTATGATTAAGTAATATTGTATTTTCATGGAAACATATTTTTACCATTAATTACGTGAGGCAAAAGAAGTTAGAATCAAGGAACTGAAATTCACAGCATTTCAACACAACCTTTGCTCACATATTTGAGGGCTGCTTTCAGATCATGGTGGATGAACGTCATATTATTCAACTACATTATGCATTACTTTATGGAGATCTTACAACCTACTAACTATGTTCTGCCTTAAGAACAAATGGTGCAACGAAATAGAGTTACAAACTAGCTAGTAGTTACTAAGCCTCTAGTATGGAACTTGCATTCCAGTTTAAGAACTTACAAATTGCTGGTGAAACCTTTCCCAGGCCCAAAAGGCAATCTGCATGCACATAATTGTGCAGAAAAGTCCACAGAGTTCATTCAGAATTGCACTACCCATCATTCACAAAGTTCTACATATCCTCCGCCCCTTGTGTATTTGTTAACACATTTTGCCATGCTAACAAAACATTTTCCGATAATGACAGATTTTCCTCCCAAAATCAGCACAGAAAATGTTGGAAAATTCTACTTCATGTGGGCTTGCTAATGATTCTAACTGAGAATAATTTTCTTATTGATACTGAGAATAATTGTCTTATTGATACTTGTATTGCTTATATGTGTAAGTGTAAATATTCTTATGCATTTACTTAAATTGAATTGTTGTCACACACCCATAAATGCTAAAAACATATTTTTATGTTAGGAAGAAGAGGGGTGTGAGGTCACTGGGAATAATTTTAAAAGAGAAAATGGCCCATCAGTTGAACAGGTGGAGGCATATCTTATGGATGAAAAGTATATCTCAGAACAGGTGAGTTGTTTACGTAACTTATTTATTATATAATTATATAATATATTACTTAATTATTATAGAATTGTACTTACTGGTTATAAGTTAATTTAGTAAGTATCATGAGGTTATTGCCGATACCCAGCCATATTTTAAACAAAACCCAGAGATCAAGAAATTCTGCTTGTAAATGTAATTTGACTTTCTCTTCTTACTCTCTCAAGGAAAAATCTCAAAACCTGAAAATAGCCTCTTACTGGGGATCCACTGAGAAATTAATGCCAGACACCTTTTGTGATCCAGAGTCCATAGAGGTGGACCAACAGATCCCAAATATTCAGGATCTGGAGTCGGCAAGGGAAAAAGATGATCAGAAAGGTCCCAAAGAACAGACAGAAGAGGCCCCATCTCTGTTACAGCAAACTGATACACCTGGTGATTCTTCAGAGGAAGAGGAGGATGTAGAAGAGAAATCAGACTCCACTAGCATCCTACCATCATCTGTGCTTGATAAGGCCAGCGCCATTGCGGAACACTTTGTCTGTACCGCACGACGTAGTAGCATAAGCACAGATGAAATGCGCTCCCTTGGTTGCCCATCTCCATGTCTTCCCAGCAGGACTGGAAGCACTCTAAGTCTGGGAGATGCCCGCATTGTTAGCACCTGCTCTGAGTCACATGGCATTTCATTGACCCAGGAAGCCCCTCCATCATCAGACTTCATGATTGGGTCATCAGGGGACGACAGTCTTTTTGACTCTGATCGAAGCATCTACAGAAGAAGGGATTCAGTGCTTTCCCGGCAGGATCAACTACTCATTGACAAGATAAGGAGCTACTATGAGAATGCAGAGCACCAGGATGCTACTTTTAGCCTAAAGCGTAGAGAGAGCCTCACTTACATTCCAAGTGGGCTTGTTAGAAATTCTGTTAGTCGTTTCAACAGCATTCCTAATGATAAAGGCCTTGACCTAGAGAAGACCAACAGTACATCTAGACCTGATAAAGCTATAGAATCTCTTTTTGTTACCTCAGCTCTATCAGAGACCAATTTGAGTGCAAATTCAGCCTCTCTGGAACATCCTGTTATCAGTGCTTCCACAGATTTCACTAGGTTTGACTCTGATGTTGATGGTTTCATGAAACCTCAGTCCATCTATTACCAAACTGAAAGTCATCCGGAAGAGGTTTTCCGTTCCTCTTCTGAGATGATCAAAGTCTGGCAAGATATGGAAAGAGAGGTCACTAGATGTCAAGGGGACCTCAAAGCACTGAGGCCCAGAGAAAGTCCTTTTTATAGAGGGACCAGTCCCAGTCTACCCAGGAAGGATCCCAACCTTGGTAAAAAGACAGAAGCCAAAGGTGTTGATGGACAGGTTATATCTGAAGATTCAAATCTGAGCACTATCAGAGAGGAGTCCTTCACACCATCACCTTGTAAAGAGAAGGAAAACCATGCAGCCAGTGAGAATGATGTCATCAGACCCAGACAATGGGAGGATGAAGTTAGACCCCTTAGAGCTCTAGCCCCCCAAATTATCAGGCTGAGAGCAGAAACTGAAGATGAGAGAGACACAGGAACTCAGTCAGCAGAAGATGTTTTTTCATCCCAAAACAAAGTTTTTCATCTTGCAAGGAAGTACAGTCAACGCATTAAGTGCACACAACCAATGCTGAGACAGAGGAGTCAGGAATCTGGGGATACATGGTTGGCCACGAGGAACCTTCTATCGGTGGTGGAAGAAAAGCCAGAGAAGGAGAACAAGGGTAAGATGGATCAGACTTTTACTATAATTAAATTACTATAATCAAATCTTTATTTTAAACAGCATTTACAACCAATTTTCTTCCATACCACAATATATTTCATATCTGTGAATATAAC
This sequence comes from Megalobrama amblycephala, assembly GCF_018812025.1. Taxonomy (NCBI): domain Eukaryota; kingdom Metazoa; phylum Chordata; class Actinopteri; order Cypriniformes; family Xenocyprididae; genus Megalobrama; species Megalobrama amblycephala. The sequence goes on from NC_063054.1 coordinate 25,981,811, forward strand.
CGATATCTGTGTTTGCAGCAATCTAGACAATCTGTCTTTTTGTGCATTATTAATGAGTCTTTTTGTGTATTACTAATGAGTAATTGAATCATTTACTTTGTTCACTGAATCAATATTCATGATCATTCACGCCTCTTTGCATACAGCCTTTCTAACACAATATATTGATTTAAAATTTGTAAGACATGTTTGGTTTTGTGAATGTGTGGGCTGGATGGTTTTCACAACGTTTTGTGGCAAAAAGTCTAGGCTACAAGATCCATGTTTCAAAAGTCTTGTGAACAAATATTCAATATTGTTTTTATGGTCTAATTTCAATAACTTAAAAAAATCACTTACCATGCATAAATGTAATTTTCTCAAAACTGCAAACTTTTACATAATATTTTTGTATCAGAGTTTGTGCTACATACAATGTAATCAGACTTTAGCCATTAAAATGTTATAAGTAACAGAAATAAGCACTAATGTCAGGGCATGTCAAAACATCTCCAGGGCCCAGAAAAGACCTCAGACCCCAGAGGGTTAAAAACACTGATGCTTTTGAGAACGAAATGCCACTACTGTGTGTTGCTCAAAAACATGCTTCAGCTTTTTTGACACTGTTCATTTAAAAAAAAAAAATTAAATTAAAAAATAGACAAAGACAAGGCATGCGACTTTGTGCAGATCTTCAAAATAGCATTATTGTGCTTGTATGACATTGATCAAGTGAAGCGGGATATTAACAATTAACAAGTATTGTGACAATTTAGTGTTCCATGCCAGAATAGAGCTAACTAAAGTACAAGTACCTGGCACATATGGCTGATAATAATTTTTTATGCTTGTGTTGGTTTCCAGTTTGAAGTTGTTGACATCTTTTCTTTTTTTTTTTTTTCAAAATATTTTTTAAAAGGGGACCTATTATGCCCCCTTTTAAAAGATGTAAAATAAGTCTCTGATGTGTAAGTCTCATTCACCCCAGAGTGTGAATGTGAAGTTTTAGCTCAAAATACTCCACAGATAATTTTTTATAGCATGTTAAAATTGCCACTTTTTGGGGGTGAGCAAAAACGCGCCGTTCAGTGTGCTGCGCAAATGAGCTGCTGCGCTTGGCCTAAGAGGGCGGAGCTTCAAGAGTTGTGTCCGGTGTCAGGAGTCAGTCAGGATGCACTATAATGTCAGAAACTGCGAATATATGCTGCATGGAGATAGAACAGGTATAGTTTAGTATAATTACTGTTATAACTTATATTGTCTTCTTGTTTTTATCCACTATATTAGTACAAGCCTGTTTACCAATGAGTTCACACAAAATATGAAGCATCTCTTTTCATTCTGGAAATCACTGTAAGAGCTTAAAGGATTAGTCCACTTTTAAATACACTTTTCCTGATAAATTTACTCACCCCCATGTCATCCAAGATGTTCATGTACGCTTACGCTGAATGTTCTACGCCTTCCCTAATCTACTTACGGAACGAACGCGGTGCCAGTTTCGTTTTTTTCCGTAACTTGAATAGGGAAGGCGTACTAAAGAGGTCTTATTTGTCCAGTTTTCCTGTGCCTAATGTGAAGTCACATTGCCAGGAACCTGCAAACTGCTTGTTCTGAGACACTGCTTATGATTTATGGGGATTAAAATAAAGGAGTGGTTGGATTTTTATCATTATAGGGTGGTTTTGTACACACACATTTATGTCCAAACACCATGCAAAAGTTTTATTTTGCAAAAAGACCTATTTTGCATAATAGGTCCCCTTTAAATATAAATTGGTTGCTGAAATATATATTGGTTGCAGTGATTCTGCTTAATGTTGTTCAATCTTTAATGTACTATATATCCAAACATAAAATGATCTTATGTTTTGCTGCTCCACTTACATTTGGCATTTTGATTAACAGGTAAACCAGACTTGATGCTGTCCATGGCTGCAAATGATCAGGCTGATTATGATAGACACCAGAAGTCCCAGATTATGACTCCCAGCCCAGTCCACACTCCCAATTCTGTCAGTAGCCCAAAGGTCTTGTCCCCACATCTGTCTCATTCCAGGAGTCCTATTAGTCCTCCACCTGAGAACTTCAACTGGCCAGATGTCCGTGAGCTTCGCTCAAAATATGCACACATTAGCAGCTCATCTTCTCAACCACTAGTAGGCCAAAGTCGTTCTGTGTCAGAGAGAATGTTCGATGGCAGTTCTAGAAGACGTTCTAGCTGTTCTTCTAGCCGCTTAGTTACCTCTAATGGCTGCACAGACTCTTCAATTAACACATTTTATCCAGGAAAGGATTCGGGAGAATTGCTGACTCGAATGCATCGTGCTGGTTCTCTAGACCAAAAATTGGGTAGTTTGTACTTGAGTGATCTGCATAATCTTCAGAGTAAAAGCAGTGGCTACTATGTCTCTGCTCAAGCTACCCTTCCAAATGAGAAGAATATAATTGTAGTTGAGAAAGTACCTGAGGTTACACCATCAGTAGAGATGGACCTACCTACCAAAGAGTGCATGAAACAGGAAATAACAACAGATGATAGCTACGTCCAAATTCGCTCACCAACTTCTCGTGAGAAGATCTCAATTATGGCTGTCATTGACCGCTGTCGGGCATATCAAGAGTCAGAGGAATACCGTCTGAGGGAAGAGGGAGCATCCAAGACAGAACAGTTACCTAAGACTGAAAGGTGCAAAAAACTTGAGAAAGCTCCATCCCCTAGAGAACACTTAGATGATGATGATGTTAAAAATGCATTGGATTCTGGGAAAAATGCTGACGCTAGTCAACACAGTGTTGTCAAGAACCTCAGAGAAAAATTCCAAAACATAAGATAAAATCACTTGTTTTAAGGTACATGTATTTTATGTTTCAGAAATACTACAAAGTTGTTGGCTTCATTCATTTTTTTATGTCTTGACCACTGAAGGTATGGTCAGCACATATGCTGTAGCCAAATAAATCATTTGGCAAATTTAAACCTCAAAACTAATATTCTTTACATTTTGCATGCTACTTTACTGGTATTTTGGACACTGTTTGATTTATGTTGCCTACTGTTAAACCTAGTAGAAACCTATGGATTTTTTATGGTCTGAATGTCAGGCAGAAAGTGTAAATATTGTACATTCTTGTACATGCATTCATTCTGTTGTACCATTCACATATTTGATTGTAGATGTACATGTGTGTGTTTAGTAGTTATTTTACATAAATGTAAAGGTTACATTCTACTTTATGATTGTTTAAATTTTGGCAAAAGTATCTCAATTCATGTAATACAGTAAAGTCTAGTCTATATTTGCAGAGTAGTGTAATTACAGTCTAGATTCTAAGTGGAACATACCACTTGAAAACGGGTTTTTACTCAACTTTTAACTAGATGGCATACATGGGACAAGTGTTATTTTCCTTTGTACCTAGGTAACTAGATCCTAATGTTTAAAGACATAAGAACAAGTAGTACAGTATGACCATTTTAATTATATTCTAAGCTTACCATGTGTCATTGTGGTGCATGATATATCTGCCACTAACACCAGACTTTGGGTAATGTCACAACAACACTGTTGGTTTAGCAGCCCATGACTAATGCTGATGGACTGGTCTTTGCGAAATCGGTAATTTTCTTCAGAACCGCTCTCATTGATCATTGTTTGTGTGTGTGTGTGTGTGTGTGTGTGTGTGTGTGTGTCTGTTATTTATTAAGATTCTATCTATCTGACTTAATACAAATGCACCAAGAAATACAGTTCATAAAGTGGAAAGTCTGGAAGATTCACTCCGTAATAAAACCGAAGAGAATTCAACTTTGCAAAAGACTTGCACTAATTTTTCATGTCCCATTTTAATGACTCTGGTCTGCAGGCCTCAATGCAAATCTTATATAGTCAAACCAAGAGCATTTATGCCTCCTTTCAACACTGTTTCCAAGGATTAAACAAATTAGAACTTGATAAAGCTTCAGTGTCCGTTCATTTTTTAATTTTAATATGATATTCTTATGCCAATGTTATTCAGATATGAAAGTCTTTTAATGGAAGGTTTTCTTCATTCTACGTGCAGCATACATGTTATGACAACATTAACCATCTCTGAGCCATGGTAACAGATTTGCAGCAGGTCAAAACATGTAACAGCATCTCATACCTCATACAGTATTTACAATTTGAATCCCTCACCCAGCCAAAGTCATACAACATGCTTTGGATTTATAAATTTACCAAAATTCTAAGCAAGCGTTTGAACTATTATAATTTTCCTTACGTTTGATTATAGAACAATTGCAGAATTACAATAATATATAAATATGTTTCTAAATAATAATAATGTCCCGTTTTATGTTGCACCCTTTCAGAAAATCATTGATCAATCAAATGATTGGTGCTCTAAATATGCACACTGAGGCATTTTACAAATGGGAATCAGTGATGTGTTGGAATATTCCTGAATCATGAATGGCAAAGGAATAGTCTTACATGATCTTAATTTCTCAATCAAGTCAATTTACTTGAACTATAAATGTACTCTCACTAAATAACCTGCAAGAGACAATGAGGAAGTTTTCATTTTAAAAGGCAATGAAAGTAAGCCACACAATGGCCGCATCTGGTAAAGGCATTGTTAACAAAAATGACAAAATATAAAATATATTATTTTAATACTTCAAATTTAAGTATTCTAGGATGAAGTATTTTTAGCCAATCACTGTGAAATTGGGTCTCCACAGTGGTCTCTACTGTAAGTTCAAATGTGTCCTTAAGCAAGGTTTATGAGATCCACTGTCATAAGGAAAAGTTCATACGTCTACTTTGACGTGAAAAAGTGCTTAGCACCACGTCAGGGTCTAAGGCCGTTTATCAGTATGAACGTTGGCGTGGATGTTTAGCTTACACACACTCTAAAATCAAATCTGTGCCTACGCATGTTTTATAAATGAGGCCCACACCAGTCTTCATTTGGTATTGCTACAATTACTTTAAAAAAAATCTATTTTATACTGCCAACAATAGACTTGTATTAGAGAGGACATACGTCCAACAATATATTATTTTCCTGGATCTGGATATGTCTCAAAATACACAAATACTCAAAATTACAAAGAGGTATCATGAACAACACATTTTCATCTCAAATAGATTCTCTCCACTAAAGTTTTTCTACTTTTTTCTATTTATTTTGTGTAGTTCCATTAAAAGCAAAATGGTTGTTAATGGCTTAAATAAATTTATTACAAATTAGATGAAAATTGCAATACACTTTGGATGTCAGTGACATCTGGTTAAAACTTAAAATGAATTTACATTACTCTGTTTATAATAAAAGAAAAGATAGAGAACCAAATAAAATGTTAGCAAAAGCTGGATTTGAGCTCATCCCAGGATGTTTGATTCAAGTTGATTTAAATAGTGTAGATGTATGAGTCATATGAAATGAAACATGGATGTCGAACCTGTGTCATCACAAGATAATTGCTGTTGCTGTTAGTTACGAGTTTGGAAGTTCTACTAGCATCAATGGCAAAACCAGATTGCATATGGCACACATGCAATAATTCCAAAATAATTATTTCATTTGCATACATCAAACCATTCATTACACTCAGGTAAAAAAAGAAACTAAAGCAAACGATGGTGAGCTGTTAAAACATTAAACAAATCTACTGTGTACAATCATTTCTCAGTGCAGAAACATTTTTTCAAGACTGACTTGTAGAGCCTTTTTAACATTGAATGGTAAAAAAAATAGAAATGCTGTAATGGAAGATCACAATTACAGACACAAAGCAAATACAATTCAATACTAACATGGTGTCATACATTTAACTTGGATTCTATGATTTATATACAGGCATAATAATATGTACATATTTAATTGGCCATATTTTAATTGAAGATATGTCATTATAGCAACACTATGAATTCAAATGAAATAATTTCACTCAATTAGGCTATGGGTTTTATTGAAAAACTTCTGACATGTACATTTAATTCATGGAATTATTGAATAGCAACTCCATGGATTACAATAAGTATTAAATAAATAAATAAATAAATACAATACATACTAGTAATAACATCCCACTCTGGGTGAATTCAGGTGGGCATCTTACCCCAAAGGTCTAATTTTAACTCTAACCCAATGGTTAGAATGGTTAAACACTGTTCCCGGAGAACTTGGCTGAACATCTTACCTTACTAAAATGCAGGGTGAATTGGGACACTTTTTCCAAGTCATTTCAACAGCAAAAAGTATCCCAATCACCCTAAATTCACTCAACAATTTCCTAAATTGAATATTACTGACATTATTGTTGTGGATCTCATTCAGGATATTTAAACATCATTTTGATGCTTTTAAAACATTCAAAATCACAAATACATAGAACATATGACACTTATGTAATGTAGGCTAGGCTAATGTAAACGTGGGGGCGATAGCCTGATACATCCAGCTGTTTTTTGTTGTTGTTGTTGTTGTTGTTGTTGTCATCAATGGTAGCTCCTTGTCATCCGAAATTAAAAACAATCACTTTGTTGCATACAATCATAAAAGCATATAATATAGTGGGGCAGGGTGAAGGTAACCCGTTTTTCAAGTTTTAACCTGTAACACAGCAACAACACTTCACAGCATCACACGATACTATTATAATCTAGCATTCACTTACACACGTAAACTTAAACACCCTTATGACTCCAGACATATGTGGTGTATTTGCAAAACTACGGTAACCAGGAGGACACTTGTTCGGTTCACTTATTTTTTTCCTGGCCATGAGATACTGATTTTTGGGAACGCCACAGCATGTTGAGGTCACGACATATTAACACGAATTGACTTGAACATTAGCTGAGGAAGTTTTTTTCTTTAAGAAAAATTAACATGTACTGGCCTATATATCCATGTATATAACCAAATTAATTGATATTGAACTTGAATAATGAAATTTGGGCCAATACCGCAATGTTACCAAGTCTGTGGATTTCCTGTGGAATTGGGTTACTTTTAAACTGTTGCTGTGGGTAGATTTTTGTTTTAAGGCGCTCTTGTGGCCACAAGAAATCCTTAACATAGGATCTTGTGGCCACAACATATCACATTCCCACAAGATAATATCTCATGGCTACAACAAAAGTGGCTACTACAAAAGTGAACTGAACATGTTCCCTCACAGTCACCGTACTAAAAACATTTATGCCAAAGTTTGATTACTTTAAACAATATTTTTGATTATTATTAACAATATTTTAACTTGCTATATCTGGGAATTCAACAGTAGCCATATTCTCAGAAGCAGCAATATTCAATTAATAACTTTGATAGCATTATATTTAAAACTGGTAAATCTTTTTTCTTTTTTTTGCAAAGCAAGCTAATGGCAATGCCCTTGTTGAAGGCAAGTACTAGGTAGTGTGTATTCACCCTTTTTTTCATGCTGTAGATTTGTAGCAGCCAAGTGCATTTCATGATTGACAGTGAACAAGGAAACAGACGGCAAAACAATACCTACGCATTCACTCAATCATGAATGACAACATGGCATACGGACAATCGTTCAAGCAAGCCACTGATTACAATTGTTGAAAGGAATAATGTTTACAACCTACTTTAGCTTGTGAAGTGTGTCTGCAGTCTTAGAGAAAGCATATGACTCATATTTGCACCACAGATAGTCTCACAATACTTTACAAATACGCCATGAATATGGCAGTCTCCAAAGAGATGTGCAGTTGTTTACTATGCTTATACTACATATCGCCCTCCCTCAGGCCCTCTGGGACTTCGCTTTGCACTTGCATTGGTATTAGAGGAAGTGGGGCCGGTAAACTCCTTGGAAGCAGATTTGCTCTTTCCCCTGGAAGAAGTTGCCATAGGGGGCAACTTTAGGATTCCTCCAGGCTCAACAATAGTGTTGATCACTAAGGAATAGCAAAGACAAAACACAAATGGATATAGAGAAAACACAAGAATGTGTAACAAGGTCAAAGTTAAATATCTAAGGCTAATAAACTCACCCTCAAGTTGTCTCTGGACTCTTCGCAGTTCTTGGAGAATAGATGAGATTTCCTGCTTGCAAAGCAAGGAAAATAGATTACAAAATCTCTGAAATGAAAGTCTGGTCTTGGAAAATGCCTTTAATCAGGACAGAATTTACCTTATTAGATGTCTTAAGGATGGGAACCTCATTTTCAGCATTGATTGTTGCTTCTATTTCCTCCCAGACTTCAGTCTTGTTATGAAACAGAACTCTAAAAGAAACACAATATTCGTAGGACAGTACAGACAAAACACCTGGGGCCGTATTCACAAAACATCTTAAGGCTAAAACTAGCTCCTAACTTGCCGATTTAGGAGAAACTCCTAAAATTAAGACTGAGACGCACATTATTTTTAAGAGTCCTAAATTTTTGCTCTAAGAGTATTTCACAAAGCATTTTAGCACTAAATCTAGCTCCTAAATCTGTGAAATGTTAGGAATAGTCAAGAGGACTCCTAAGTCACTAAGACCAAATCACAAACAGTCCTAATCCACCCAAAGACACTTTACACCATTGAGGCAATAGCGATAGAGCCTTGGGTGCTGAACCTTTCAAAGTGGAACCTTCATAAATGCAATACATTTTGATTTATAGATTTGAATCTACAATGAGATGCCAAAAATAAATCTTTAACAAATAAATAAATATGAAAACCACTGCTACAGGTAATTGCACTATGAGTTCACATTTACAGATGACTGAATAGAGTAAAAATGTATTTGGTGTGCTGTCCAAGAGGATTGAGGGCTCTGAGCTTGGAATTTAGCCCAAACTTTTAGTGGTACGATAAAATGTTTTGTGAATACGGCCCCTGGACACTTTGTTCTAAAGAACATCAAAATGTGTTGTGCTTTTCAGGTCTAGCATTGAAGCTATCTACTGTATATGCTAGTGTACTCCTACAAAATCAATCTTTAGCAGATACACAAAGTCTCTTTTTTGTGGTGAAAATGGACATCCTGGACTACACATATTTTCACATATTCTCTTCAATGAGAATCTCCAGCTAGCAAGTGGTTTATGGTTATGATGTACCTACAGCCTACTGACTTTTATATAGGAAATATTTTAATTCATACTTCATTTTCTCTGCTAGTTGCTCCGTGTTCTCTCTGATAGCCTGGGAGAGCTGGGAGACTGGGTTCAACATGAGATTGTCCAGAATTACCTGTGATTAAATTAAAAGTCAAAGGTTAAAATGAAAAATGATGTAATTGTAATTTATCTATACCGTATCTGAGAGACACTGCCATTGGCTATGCAGGTTGTAACACCCTGAGCAAATGACTAATGGATCAGTTTATTTGTGTAATGAGCAAAGGATTTGACCAAATTTGACCTCTTCACGGTTCCAGGGACGCCGTCTGGAACTGTCATGGTCGTTCATATTTGAGTCCTGGTCTATTGGACTAGTTGAGCCTGGAGGAACCTTTTGATAGTTCAGACTTGCCTCGGGTATATGCTGTACCAGCTGTAGATTAATCAGGGATGGGAAAGCACCAGTAAGAACACGTGGACATGAATTGCAGGTTAAATTTGATGTTAACAGACAAACATCTCTGAGCTCAGATTATAATGGAAGCTTCAGAGATAAAACTCTGAGAAGATATTTGTATCATCATGCTAATTCAGTTGTGAATAGCAAAGGGTTCTATGTTCACAGTCGCCATAGCAAATTTGATTCTAATTCCTCCATGACATAGCAGGACAATCTCCTCAATATGAACATAAGCTGTTTTGTGAACATACAGCCTTAGGAGTGAGTTTGGAAGTGAGGTTCCATGCATTAGGGAATTCCCTCATGCAAATAAATCAGTAAGGCAGCAGTTTCAACAACGGGTTCCAAAGCTGGACATCAGACAGCTGTTAGTACATTGATATTGGTTCACAGAGAAAGTATTTTAATTTTGGACAACACTTGGTGATAATGAGTGATGAACTCAGCACCTGAGGTAACAGGAACCTCTGTAATGATGCAAATGGTCTCTGCACAAAAGAGAAAATATACAACAAAACGCAAGATTGCAAGATTACAAAAAAAACTTTTACCTTAGTCTTAATCCTTTTTGGGACACAATATAATTATTATGAGGTGTACTTCTCCAGGACTCACCAACCAAACATGCTTGGTTACCTTTTCTCCTTGTTTTGCTAATGAGGAGAATGCAAACATTTGCAGCATGTTCTGCTTCATACTGAAAAGGTACTGGAATGGGCCAATGATGGGATGTCATTTAACCAAGCAAACAAATTAAGGTTTGGCCTACCTCCTCTCTGGTCGAGATAGTAGATGCAGGGGTATTTGGGATGGAAGTTGGGGAAGTGGTAGCTCCTATGCCTGAGGATGCCTGGGAGTCACCATCCCCTGCTACATCATGGATTTCACGTGCAAGAATGGCAAGATCTTTGGCCAGGTCTTGACTCAGCCTAAAGGAAACAAGTATAAATTGAAAATAAAATAAAAAAAATCATCAATCATAAATATGCATGCACACAGTACCTAATGCATTAACATAAAACACCAAAAAAAAAAAAAAAAATTCCACATAACCTGGCAATCTCTGCACTATGAGTAGACCAATTCTGGAAGTGTTCATTCTGAGTTTCGTCCTCTTCTGTTTCCAAAGAGCCACATTTTAGCCTCATCTGAACAGTCTTCTGTGGTGTCTGTGTCTGAGTTGAAGCTGAGGCATGGGAGCGTTTTTGCTTAGAGTTGGAATTGGTCTCAAACTCCTCCTCTGAGGTAGAGGAATAGTCTGAATCCTTTTGTCTACGGTGGGAACCTCAAGTTTTAAATAAAAAAATAGGGAAATGATCATTTCTAATTCAAGTATCAGGTTTGCGATTTGAAACATCAAAGTGACAACATTGTCAGTGATAATGAAAAATTTATGCCACTCCAGTGGTCTTGTCTAGAACTGTAGTTAGAGATCTAAGGCCCGGTTTCACAGACAGGGCTTAGCCTAAGCCAGGATTAGGCCTTAGTTCAATTAGGATATTTAAGTAGCTTTTATAAACGTACACTAGAAAAAAAAACATTACTGGTGTGCATCTTGAGACAAAACAATAGCGCTGACATATTTTAGATATGTCAGTACAAGTTGCTTTCAGTTAAAACAGCTCAAACATGCATTTTATTCTAGGTCTAGTTTAAGCCTTGTCTGTGAAACTGGATGCAAGAGTTAAAATTGACAGATAAACTGACAGATACTCACCAGCTGTGCTACTGTGTTTAACTTGGTTAGAGCGGGTACGAATGGAGGAGTATTTCCCTACTGATGCAGTCCCTTTGCTGGTAGCCTGCCTCACCTCACTTGAAGCCCCTTTCCTCACAGTGCTACTCGCCTCTGTAGGTCGGTTGGAAATGCCATGCTTGCTTGAGGTGGACTCATTGTCACTTGGAACAGTGAAGGATCTAGTGCGTTTCCGAGGCATGGCAAGAATGTCCAGCCTTGAGAGTTTCTTGCCTTCAGCAGGAGTCTTACTGTGGTCGGAGCTTTGAGATGCATGGTCCGTCTCTGCACCCTCATTGTCTGAGGCCTCACCTAGTCGAGCTCGGCGGAGCATGGAGGCACGGGTTGGTCTTGGGGCTGAAAGGCTATTGGATCGTGTCAGTACCTGATGGCTTCCTTTGGTAACCTTATTGGGTTCCTCCTTTTGCAGGGGTACAGTGAGTTTTTTGCGGTTGTTGGCCCGTGAACTTGATTCATGGTCAGAAGCAGCAGCTTCAGGCCACAGCTGTTGACCATGCTGATTATCTGAAAGGTCTAAAGAACCACGGTTACCAGCACTGCGACGAAGTTGGAGCCGACGACTCATTTCAGCTTTACTGGTATTATCTGCTGAGGCACGATTTCTGCGTTTTTCTGATAGCCGTTCACGGGCTGTAGGTTGCCGTGCTTTGTCTTGTGCAGGTAAACCGGAAGATAATTTCTCCTTACGCGGGTCACTTGCAGATGTGCGCTTCTTAAGTGCACTGACAGGAGCATTTTTACTGCTGACCATGCTTACAGTACTGGCGGTATCAACATCTGAATCACCAGACAGGGAGTCCTCTTGTGCAGGAGAGCTTCCGGTTTTTAAACGTTGACTAGATCCAGGTACCTTCTCTTCTGATGATGCCAAAGATTTCTCTGCTTCCTTAGGAAAGGGAAATGTATCTTGGACAGTTTCCTCTGTATCCAAGCTTCTCAAAGCAGGATGACTAGAGATATGTGGTAATTTCTTGACTTGAATGTTGTCACTTGGCCTATCTTTGGTAAAACTCTCCTGCCGAACAAATGAGGTTGAGGTCTCTTTGGTGGGCACTACATCCCTGGTATGTGCCTGAAGGTTCGGGGCTGACGAGTTGGGCTTCACTGGACGCCTAGACTCATGGCCACTCAAATGTTGTATCAAGACAGTGGTTGGAGGCATCTTAGGAGAGTAGTCTCTCTCTGGCTGTGAAAGAATTGGACTTTTGGATGCATCTGACTTGCATGAACCCTCTTCAGAACCAATATAAAATGAGGTGGGTTTGGGAGTGTGAGTGGGTGGTGGCATCTCTCTTAACCCTTTAGAATGGTTTACATTTTCAGAAGGTGAGGGTGTTGAAGTTCCTCTCTTTCCTTGGCTCCTTCCACTCCTATCAAGGACAGAGCTGTCATCTGAACGGCTGGTGTCACTCAAACTGTCTGGGTCCACGTCATCTTGGACACGAAGCCTCTGAGTGCAGTCCTGCTGCTGTGGTGCTCTAGAACCTTTCTCTGGTGGTTCATGGTCCATGTTTGTTTCATGCCGGATCAAGATACTAGGGGTTGTGTTCTCAAGTTTTTCTCCTGGTGGAACCCGAGGAAGTAGCCGTCTGGTCCTGGAACCTTGACTGCCCTCTGATTCTGAGATATCTGAGCTTTGACTAATCATTAATGTCACTCTATCATCTTCAAAATCAAAAGAGTGAAAACTGTTATTTTGCTGGCCTATTCATAATGACATTAAAGTTTGTATTGAAATGCCTATTTGTTCAAACACAACTTGTGATTTTCAATGAAAATACCTCTGTCTGCAGGCCCACTTTGGGGTGGAATTCCCATAGATCCTTGTGTAGCCCCAGGATCACTATAAGTGTCTGCTAGGCTGGCCCAGCGTGAGACCCATTTAGGCCCTCCTACACCTGGATGTGCCTAAATCACAAAGGGCAACAACTGACAATCATAATTGCATTAATTGTTCACTATTTACTGACACAGTTAGGGCAACATATCTGTAATGAAGGACAGCACTGTTGTCAGAGCAGTACATTACAATACCTGCAGTGAGATGACTTGGTCTCCACCATGGCCCTGTGATGATGTCGACATTACATCAGCTGCCATACTGTGGCTATGACTAAAGAATAGTTGCTCATCTTTACCATCATCAATCACAGGCCTATAAACTCCAACAGTCTGACCACTGTATTCTGGTGCATCTAAAACACCAAACACCTGTGAAATGTGAACAAATATGATTTACCATGTTTCTAAAAAACTACTGTCTTCCATTGTTCTGACCACATTGGTAAAACAGGTAGTGCATCCCAAATTCACACCAGCAGTTGAAACAGAAATTTACATTTCAGACAACTCAAACATTGTACTCAGTACATTGCTTTGAAAGTGCCACAGAGCCACAGTTTTCTACTCTTACCATTTAACTTACCAATTACATACTTATAGTATCTGTGTATTAAAATGTGATAGGAGAATTTAACACCAATTGTAATACAGTATCTACATATATACTATATCTATAGTGTCTATAGTATCTCCAAAAAAAAAGAAAAAAACTTTGTCACCTGGTCAATCATACTTCTAGCTTCCTCCACTTCCTTATCTTGTGACTCTGTCTCAATTGTGTAGGTACCAGCGTCACTCAGACTGTCCTCCTCCTCAGTTCGGGTCACCCTTGAGCCCTTAGTTTCAACACCACTAACTAATAGTGGTGAAAACTGGGGCACAGATGACCCAGCTGAGCAGACTGGGGAGGCACTAGAAACTGGACACCTTCCAGGGGCTTGAGAAGGGACAGAGACAGGTGAGGATACTGGGAGAAGAGACTGGGATAATGCAGGTAGCTGAGAAGGAGAAGACGGGTACGACACAGAAGAGGGTCCAGAGGGTTCTGCTGGCGGAGGGTAAAAGAGTGAGTGATGGGGACATCATCACAGGTGGGGCAGACATGGGAGGTGGGGAAGTCTTTCCTGTATCCTTCAAGAACACTGCAGTAAATTCCTGAGCAAGACTGGACTTCTTGCCCACACTTCCAAAAGGCTTAATGGAGATTGCTGGTGAAGAGCGAGATGAGGTCCCTAATAAAGATGTGCTGGTCCCATTGTCTTCTGTCTTCTCTCTCTTCAGTGAGCTTGACCGCTGTGAACCTACATGGCTTGAACCTTTCAATGGAACAGTGATTTGCTGTGTTGGAGGAACATGCCCATGCACAGAGGCTGGCCTTTCCCCATGAGCCAGACCTTTGCGTCTCTCTAGTTTGGCCTTCAATGCAGAGTAGGAATCAGCATGTGCAGAGTTGTGGGTAAAGGACTGTGACCGCTTCTTTCTGGGATTATCATCAAAGAACTCAATAATAAAGGCCTGCTGGGTGTGAGGCTCAGTGTGAATTGGCTTAACCTCTGTCTGGGGAGGAGAGGAGGCTTCTTGTACAGGATGAGCCTCACTTTCATCAAGATCGCTTTGATGGTGTTTGTGTGGCGAGACTGACTGAGGATGATGAGTTTTTGGTATTGACTGCTGGGACAGAAATGATTCTGATTGTTCGGATGTCTTTAATTGAGCTGACTGGTGTGACTGTACTGATGATTGTGATTGCATGGAATGATGTGACTTGCTGCGTTTTCCTTTCATTACAGGGTCTTCTGAATCACTCTGGGTTCCATCTTCATGATGGTGTCCTATTAAGATTACAAATTTAGTGTATATTATGGCTGCCAATCTAATGCATAAATGCAGTGCAACTAATTATAAAGAAAATAATGTGATAAAAATGAATGCAATTAATCATTCCTCGTAGCCTATATGTCAGTTCTATAATAATTCTATAATCATTTTTTGCTAAAATCGAGACAATTGAAGCTTGAAGCAGAATCATGTTTTTGCGAAGACTACAGCCAGTTTGCCTCACCTAGACCTATACAGAGCAGGCAGCACAGCCACAGAATGAATAACGAGGTATTCACACAGGACACGTATATATATTTTAGAATATTATGCATAGAACATTTGGTATCAGTGTGTGTTTTAAGGTAGTGTAAGATGTCTCTTACCTTTGAGTGTCCGAATATGCATTGCTAAGTCACTCTTAGTGCTGTACACATCCTCACAGGGTGGCCGCCTGCACATCATGCTAACATCACTCTGCACAAGCCAATCAGCCACCTTGCTCTCAGCTGACAGAACCTCTGTGGGTGTGGCTGCCAAAGAATTACTTGGCTGCTGCTTGCTACGCTGACGAGAGGAGAACTTGGTCACATGATCCTTGATTTTAATCTTGCCTGGCATGCAGTCATCAAACTCGATAGTAAAAGAAGCATGACTTTGGACAACTGGAGGAGTAGAAATCAGAGGAACGTTGGTGTCTTTGGTTGGGATGTCAATCAAATCTGTCTCTGGGGACTTGGGATGCATATTGAACTCCTTTGTTGGAATTTCAAAATAGCTGGGCTCTCGGTGGTACAGATAGGTTGACTTGGCCTGGCTGTCACGAATCTCTTGAACAGAGACGTTAAATTCATCCTCAGCTGTCGGGGCCTCCTTTGTGATCTCTGTCGACAGACACCCACACCAAACTGTAAATATGGTAATAAGACAAATGTCCATATCAAAAACATATGAAAGTGGCCGTAAGGGAGGACAAGTGCTTACCTGAATGATTGTCACTTGACCTTCGTACTTCATTGTGTCCTCCCTTGTTCCCAGAGTCCTCCTCACCCCACCATGATGGCTGGCCATACAATGGTGTTGGTCTGGGTACAGGGGACTCTGAAGTGGAACACATGTAAACACAGAAAGAGAAAGAGAGGGTATGAGAGATAAAGAGAGATGATGAGTTACTTACCATACTAAGCATAATTTATTCAACAAGCAATTCTTTAACACTTCATCACTGTCATCACTGCTGGAGTAGCTCTTACAGTTTACTATAAAACAAAATATATAGACTATCATCCTTATTCCAAACATCTAGCATACTGGAACAATCTGTATTATATTTTGACTTTAGAAAATGTGTTAGCCATATGACCAATCAGTATGTAATGAAACAAGTTTTCTTGTGGAAATCTGATGTCCAGTATACTGGACATTAAGTAGACTTTTATACTAAAGTGTCTATACAGGTGCTGGTCATATAATTTCACTAATTCCATTCAAAAAGTGAAACTTGTATGTTATATTCATTCATTACACACAGACTGATTTCAAATGTTTATTTCTTTTAATTTTGATGATTAAAACTGACAACTAAGGAAAATCCCAAATTCAGTATCTCAGAAAATTAGAATATTACTTAAGACCAATACAAAGAAAGGATTTTTAGAAATCTTGGCCAACTGAAAAGTATGAACAAGTATGAAAAGTATGTGTGTACAGTACTCAATACTTAGTTGGGGCTCCTTTTGCCTGAATTACTGCAGCAATGCGGCGTTGCATGGAGTCGATCAGTCTGTGGCACTGCTCAGGTGTTATGAGAGCCCAGGTTGCTCTGATAGTGGCCTTTCAGCTCTTCTGCATTGTTGGGTCTGGCATATCGCATCTTCCTCTTCACAATACCCCATAGATTTTCTATGGGGTTAAGGTCAGGCGAGTTTGCTGGCCAATTAAGAACAGGGATACCATGGTCCTTAAACCAGGTACTGGTAGCTTTGGCACTGTGTGCAGGTGCCAAGTCCTGTTGGAAAATGAAATCTGCATCTCCATAAAGTTGGTCAGCAGCAGGAAGCATGAAGTGCTCTAAAACTTCCTGGTATACGGCTGCGTTGACCTTGGATCTCAGAAAACACAGTGGACCAACACCAGCAGATGACATGGCACCCCAAACCATCACTGGCTGTGGAAACTTTACACTGGACCTCAAGCAACGTTGATTGTGTGCCTCTCTTCCTCCAGACTCTGGGACCCTGATTTCCAAAGGAAATGCAAAATTTACTTTCATCAGAGAACATAACTTTGGACCACTCAGCAGCAGTCCAGTCCTTTTTGTCTTTAGCCCAGACGAGACGCTTCTGACGCTGTCTGTTGTTCAAGAGTGGCTTGACACAAGGAATGCGACAGCTGAAACCCATGTCTTGTATACGTCTGTGCGTAGTGGTTCTTGAAGCACTGTCTCCAGCTGCAGTCCACTCTTTGTGAATCTCCCCCACATTTTTGAATGGGTTTTGTTTCACAATCCTCTCCAGGGTGCGGTTATCCCTATTGCTTGTACACTTTTTTTCTACCACATCTTTTCCTTCCTTTCGCCTCTCTATTAATGTGCTTGGACACAGAGCTCTGTGAACAGCCAGCCTCTTTTGCAAATGACCTTTTGTGTCTTGCCCTTCTTGTGCAAGGTGTCAATGGTCGTCTTTTGGACAACTGTCAAGTCAGCAGTCTTCCCCATGATTGTGTAGCCTACAGAACTAGACTGAGAGGTGTTTTGAGTTAATTAGATTAAATCTGATTAGAGTGTGGCACCAGGTGTCTTCAATATTGAACCTTTTCACAATATTCTAATTTTCTGAGATACTAGGCGTTTCTCAATGTCAAGGATACTTCCTTGGCAGGATTGGTCCTTCCAAGTCACTTCCTTCAGAGGCTAGGCAAGGCTCCTCTTTAGCATTCGGAGAACACGTAAATGAAACAGACTAGCAACTGCACGTTACGTCAGTGAAAAGGAAAAAGAAATGCCGGTGACGGCAACCAAGCTATCAATTGTTAAATGACTGTCCGGTTCAGTTAGCCATCAATAACGTAATTTGTATTTGTATAATTTATAATATCAATACGGTAGTAATTTGTACTGGCATTTAAATGTTAAACTTTATTTATCTGACATATTTACTACAGTTATAACAAATGTTTGGTAACGTAAATATACTTACATTTGAAAGCATATTGCCCGCTAACGTCCGACTTTTAACAAGATTGCAAAGCTGCATAGGATTGTGGGAGATTTTAGAGCGTGAAGGCTACACATATGAATCCTTTCCTGTATATGGGATATTTTTTGAATGAAGGACTCAGTCCTTGTTTGAAATTCCGAGGATCCTCGACATTGGAACAGTCCTTCGACGGATGTCGATGACGTAGCATCCTCGAAATTCTGGCTTCCGAGGATCCTTCCTTGACATTGAGAAACACCTACTGAATTTGGGATTTTCCTTAGTTGTCAGTTATAATCATCAAAATTAAAAGAAATAAACATTTGAAATATATCAGTCTGTGTGTAATGAATGAATATAATACAAGTTTCACTTTTTGAATGAAATTAGTGAAATAAATCAACTTTTTGATGATATACTAATTATATGACCAGCACCTGTATTACACACAATTAGGGGTGTAACGATACGCTCAGGTCACGATACGGTATGTATCTCGATACAGAGTTCACGATACGATACGTATCACGATATTTTGAACAGAATAAAACTGAAATTCAAACAAGATTTATTAAAAAAACATGAACAAATTTCAATAATGTTCCTTGTTGTACATACAAGATCACATTTCAATAAAATAAATAAATATAACATTTTAATAAAAACCTTCTGTATTCAAATTAACAGTTGAATAGGGCTGTCTGTCACTGAAAAAAAATGTTAAATTTAACATGAACTTAGAATTATGAATAGGGGCCGTTCACATATCGCGTCTAAAAACGCGTGGAAGGCGCGGCCGCACCGCTTCTCCTTCTTTCCAAAGCGCTTGCGCTCCTGTGGCGTCGGTCGTTGCTATGCAACCATGAACTGAGCTCTCCAAGAGGATCAGGATGTTTCTGCAAAGGATAAATGATTTCTAGCCCTTGCATTAGTTTTACTACGAGATATATTGATGGAGATAAGATATAAAAACCACCATGAACAGCTATGATCAGCTGTTCGGCTGAGCTTTTGATGTTTTGTTACGGAAAGGCCATAGCTGATCGGTTGATTCTTGTCACACGACCTGCGGTGCGCTTGCGGCATTCTGAGAAGTTGAGAATTGCATGCGCGTCGCGACCGCGTTGATCCCATTATGAGCGCGCCTGCCGCCCGGCTACATTTGAAAATAATAACTGACTTGCACGCGGAAAAGACGCAATATGTGAACGGCCCCTAACTTAAAGCAAAGCATCGCAAGCGTCTTTTGCTTTTCTGTGAGCACAGCTGTTGCTGTGCACTGCGGTGAAAGAAAGCCACGACTTTTCTCACGCGACCATGCAAGAGACTGACATGAGAAACGTTTAAACCTGCTTGCAAGATTCAATGTGTGCCCGAAACACTTACTGAACTAGAGAGCTGATTGAGACACACCATCTACGATAAATCGTTACACCCCTAATACTTATAGTAATTTAAAAATGTGGTAGCATTGGATCTGGGGTGAGTTTCCCGAAAGCATCGTTAGCCAACTATGGTCGTAAGTCCCATTGAACTCTATTGGTAACGACGGAACTTGCGACCATAGTTCGCTTTGGGAAACGCACCCCTGGACAGGAAGGATAACTCTGGGGGTGCTTCTCAATATCCCTCCTCGTCTCCTCGCTCCTCCGTCCTCCATCCTATGACCTGGAAAACAATAGAGCTCAGCCATCTATTAAGGATATCTCAATTCTCTAATTGCACCGCGAGGAGGCGAGGATCGAGGAGTGAGGAGGCTTCCTGAGGAGTTATGAGCGAGGATACACAGGTGCATCCTTTGCGGAAGTCTTTCTCATCGAGAAACGTGACGCACGTATAAATTCTCCTCCCCCTTCATATCTGTCACAATAATATAAATGTATGCTTTACTTTTACAGATTAAATAAACTTTATATCTCATATATTTCAACTAGGCATCTTGCTTTATTAATATTTATTATATTTTTTAAATAACCAAACTTTAACAACATGTGGATAGATCCCTCGAGCGCAGCTGATGACGCTTTGAAGTGACGCTAAAGGGAGCGAGGATTTATCATTTCACTTGATTCAATTCCTCCGTCCTCTCGTCTTTTCCTTGCGTCCTTCCCTGGCATCCTGAAGGGGTGGAGCTAAGACGTGAGGAAAGGAAGCAAGGAAAGGAAACGAGGATGCACAAATAAGAATTGAGAAGCACCCTAAGAGTTGGAAGGGGTGTGTCGCGATTCTGCCTTCTCACATCGCGATACAGGTTCGTGGACCTGCGTATCGCGATTTCGGTTTCATATCGCATATCGTTACAGCCCTACACACAATGCATGTTAACAATTACAATAGAACAAAAAACAATAACCATGTGTAAGCTTATCTAGAAATTAAATACATCATATGAAATGTTGCCCATTAGAATTACTCTTAGCATAATCTATGCACTATAATGTATCCTAACCCTAACAAATATTATTAGTTATTTCTACAGTTTCTATTATTATTACTATTATTTCAATATTCTATCTAAAAACTCAAAAAAAAAAAAAAAAAAAAAAAAAAAAAAAACATGTTGCTCTTCCAATTTTAGTTTCTGTAAAATTAAAAATGATAATATTATTTGTAATAAAAATAGATATGACATATATAGGAAAATATCTTTAAGGATTATCTTTAGTATCTGTCACCTGATCAAAAGCTCAACTAGGAGGGGTTTACAAACAAACCAGGCCACTGTAATGCAGTGTTACATCTGTACTAGAAAAAACAGAGATTAACAAATACTGTAGATAAGAGACAGAATCTTATTGTTAGATATCCTCTGTACTCCATGTTACAAAGCATTTTATTTTATTCTTTTTATCACTCTCTCAATTTATTTTTCTCCTGACTTTGGTCATTCTTTATCACTCTCACCTGTGAGACTCTTGCGTTCAGAACGCTCTAATTTAGACCTTTCTTCCTGCAGGTTCTGTTGCTTGCCCTCTGCAGATTTTATGCCCATCTGCAGCTGACTGGTGTACTTCTCATGCTGACACAGCAGGGGGCAGCCCACCAAAATATTAAATGGATAAAACATACATAATTAGTTTTTATATAGATCAGGGGTGCCCAAACCTGTTCCTGCAGATCTACCTTCCTGGAGAGTTCAGCCAGAGATTGTATATTATAAGGAGATGTGAGGGTCTGTATCTCTTACCATTGGAGGAAGCGTAACAGCTAACTTAATCACAAGCGGCACCTCTCAGCCTATTGTGTAATGGCAGTGACATCAATGCCCGCCATTCAAAATTACTTCCCTGCGTACCGCCTATGCGTACCACCAGAGCTGGAGCGTTAGCATTAGCAGTTATGTTTTTTTGGATAAAGGTTGCAGGCTTGCCTTGCAGTAGCTTTGGTTCAGCTCCAGCCCTGCTCAACACACCTGTCTGTAATTATCAAGTGCTCCTGGAGATCTTAATTAGCTGACTCAGGTGTGTTTTATCCGGGTTGGAACTAAACTTTGCAGGTGGGTAGATCTCCAGGAACAGGGTTGAGCACCCTTGCTTATAGATAGAACATAAAATAGACACATACACAAACAGATAGAACCATACCTTGAGGGCCTCTTCAGGGACTTTATGTTGACTCTTTTCAAGAATATACACATGTGAATGTGCTCTTAATGTTAAGTCAGTACATTACAACTTAGATGTATATAAATCTTAAGCAGACAGGAAGCAGGTAGCTGATCAATAATAAACTAGTGTCCAACAAGGCTGTGACTCATTCAAATCATGGTAAAAATCTCATCAAAATGTTGTACAACAAACTGCCTCAACCAAATTTAATGTTTCATGCTCTGGCATGCATATGAAAAGCTAATCATGAAAAAGGATATCATATCCAAAACGAACAATGTCCGACAGCTTGAGGGTTATGTATGTTTGGTCTGGAATTCTCAAGTCATTCACAAAGGTCTGAAACAGGAGAAGAATATCAAGTGATGAATATGTGAATGAGATATTGAAATTCCACAGTGAATGAAGGCAGATTGTAAGGGAAAATGCTTTTGCCTCAGAAAATATATATATAATTATGCTTTAACTTCAATCTGAAAGGAATGAGGAACGTCAAAAGAAAATAGTCAAGATTTAAAGGGGACATATTATGCAAAATTCACTTTTATAAGGTGTTTGAACACAGACATGTGTCCACAGTGTGTGTAAACAACCAGCCTATAATGGTAAAAATCCACCCAATACTTTTTTTCTAATCCCCATTTATCATTTTCAATCTTTCAGAATGCTCTGTTTTATATTTCCCCCTACTCCTATGTAAGAGTAGGGAAACCCCACCCATGACTGCACAGTAAAAAACGTTGGGTTATTTTATTAACCCAACCGTTGGGTTACACATATTGGGTCACTAGGTTGGGTTATTTACCAAAAATGTTGGGTCATTTTTAAAATCGTTGGGTTATTTTTATTAATAACCCATCTGTTGGGTTAAATGCGGATCCCGTGACGGTTCAAAATTTAACGGTCCAGGGACAGTCAACGGAAAGAAGCTGCTGCAGCCTGATTATGAAGGTAAGCCATGTCGTTTTCGTATATAAAACTTTTATAACATTAGGTATTGTGTAGTGAAACATTAACTTACGTAACGTTATATTCTAAAACTGAATTTTATATTTTTACTAAGGAAGAGTAGGTCTCAGCAATCACTATCCAATATTACGCATGTTTTATGGTCTTCGTGATAATCTTTCATAATATGACAACTAAATTTGAGCTTCAGACTTTAAAAAAGTACTTTTTTTGTACAGGTCTTTTAGAAATGCGGAACGAAAGTGCCGTTTGAGACGAGCCGAGCCGCGCCGTTTATCAGCTCGGCCTACACAGCGCGAGCTCGGTCCTCGATCCTCGATCATACGGTACTACAACAGAGCCGTTTGAATTCGCTAAAATCTAAGATATTGTAAGATGAAAAAGCGCAATATTCCCAACAGCTTCTATGCAAAACCTGGAAAAACGTTGTGCAACCAATGAACGATTAGTTCATGAGTAGTTATCGATAAATAACCTACTGTTTATTAGATTTACTGTAGTAACACTAACTGCAAATCTGGTATTTGCAGAAATGTGGTATATTAATAATGCATGTTCTATATAGTAATGCATGTAAATGTATTACAGGGGTATCTGAAGCATCTTTGTACTATTATTTCTTATGAAGCTAACGTTATGTTAGTTCTTGCATTTGTGTTGTACTAAATGTGTTTATTCTTGTGTTTTAGACAAATGGAATAATTTGTGAAGCAAAGACTACAACAACCTGCTATTTAATGGAAACATTTGAAGGTAAGCTATTTAAATAAGTGACAACTTTTTTAAAATACTGACAATATTTCATTTTTCTGTTTTATTGTAACAGAACAAGAAGTGGATGAAAGTTTTATGCTGCTGGATGACCGTGGTTCTCAACTGGTCCTAGATTATCCCCAACAATACACATTTTTGATGTCTTCCTTATCTGACACCCTTTTACGGCCTTGGAGTCTCTCTGCTAACAAGCTGGTAAGTTAAATCAGGATTAGAGAGACAAAATGTGCAGTGCTAGGGCTACTACAGAACCAGGTTGGAAACACTGGGGTACAGTTTATTACTCTTGTTTTGTTTTTTTCTCAGTTGTCTTCCTTCATTTTAATACATTATGTTTTAATTTAAACAGAATCCAAGTTGTTTATGACCGACAACGATTTTGTATCAAAAGAATAAGTCAAGCCAAGCTAATGTGTTCATCGTACAACACCTCAGCAAACTGCATTTTGATCCTTTGGAACAAAAACTATTGAAGAAATGGAATACTGAGTTTAATGATGTTCAGAATAGTGAAGGGTTGTTTTATTTGGGAAAAAATGTATTGACCATGTCATGCTTGTGAAATTTGTCCACACACATGTGGTATAAATACAGTTTTTTTTAAACTTGTCTTTCAAGGATGGTCATGGAGAAACTGCCTTCAAAACCCTTCCCGCTGTCCTGCCATCATCGCCATGTCTCACAGATGGGAAAATGGTGCTGAAATGAAGCACAGCTTAACTGACAATCACCCTGTAAGTAAAAGCAACACTACAAAATTAGCTTTGATAAATTACACTGCTCTGTACATATTGATTCTGTTGTTAATGTGTTAGTTTACCCAAAAATGAAAATGCTGTCATTAATTTCTCACCCTCATGTTGTTCCACAACTATAAGACCTTCACTCATCTTTGGAACGCAAATCAAAATCTTTATAAAGATATTTAAAGAAATTTCTGTCCCTCCATTAAGAGTCCACGCAACTAAAATTTTTAAGGCCCAGAAGGGTTATTTGAAATTATTTAAAAAATGAAAAGACACTTTAAACCTGAAATTAAACCCGCCAGTAGGTGGCAGCAAGTCCCTGCTAAAGAGCGAGTCATTGAGATTCAACTGGATTCAACCGATTCATTCAAATGGCTGATCAATTCAGGAAGTGTTGCTCAGAGAATCAAAACAATTGTGTGGACTTTGTTTGGAACTATTTTCGTTGGCGAAATGGAGTGAAACAGGCGATTTAGTGTCTAAAATGAAAGTCCATTGATATTAAGTTATTGTTCATTAAACTGTACGCTGAATAAAATCAATATCACATTTGTAATTGTTGATATTTGGAGAAAAATGGTGCTGTGTAATATTGGTTAACTATATTAAGTGATATAAATATAAAGGATATACTGGAGCATTTTGCCCCTTACCTTGAATTCTGGGTCATTCTAAAGGCATTTTTATAGACTAAACCATGCGCAGTGAAAGTGTACACTCTAAATATGCATGCGCACTAGTCTAACCTAACTGTTATAGACTACGTCACATATTGCATGCGTGCGCTCAATGGGTTTTTTGGTTTGGTTTTGTAAATTGAGGGACATACTTGATAATTTCAGATCGTTAAATCAACAATTGTGATATCATAGACATAGACGATATATTCGCATACCCTACAACACTGGCCCGATCAGACAAGTGACTGTTCCGTCTACTGTCCCGAGTGTCGTTCACACTGGCCCCGGGCCATCGGGCAGTCCTTATTGTCGAGCCCTGAAACTTCATCCACTGTTCCCTTAACGCTGTGCTCTTTGGGAAGCTGAAAAAGGCAGTCTTTCCATCACAACCAAAAACACACTTCTTTGGTGACCACTGTTGAAAAATCTTTTAGCTTCCGTAACCCGAACGAAATGCGTTGATGGGCTCTCTTGCTTACAGAGAGAAGTGCCCATACAAGGAATTCCGTCCTTTATTACATGTAAGGGATACGATAAAGGGCCATGCTCGAAAAAAACTATCCGAAACCAGAAATAGTGAATCCGTCATACATCCAACTCGTGTTTTGAAATTTTGGGCATGTTTAGCATGAGAATACAACTCTTTAACAGTGTAAATAAGTCAGAATACATGAAATAGCATTAGACCCCCCTTTATGTAAAATGTAAAATTTTTCATTTACATAAAGGGGGGGGGTGCTAACCCTTTAACAGCAGGTGTAATGCAGTGACTATATTTTAATTCAGTACAGCACTGCTTCAGTGTAACTTTTACATAATTTTACATTGCTTATGTTGTCACAGTGCATGCCAACTAAACTTTATTTATTCTTTGAAGGTTGGCACTAATACAATTCATTACCTGGCAGTGAGACAAGCCAGGTCCACATGACTGATGCCTTGAGGACAAAGAGAACTCCCAAGTTTTTTATGTATATATATATTTTTTTTTGGATCCACTTCAAATGTTGACTATAAGAGGGGTTCTTAACACTGTGCCTCCTTAAGAACTTTGATCATCATCATTAGGTCCAACATTTGTGGTTTTATTACTTAAGGTTGTTTACAACACATCAATGCATACAATGTACAGTGTTGACCCACAAAATAGAACCGGAGTCCTATTCCATTATTCCTACCTGTCTCACTGTGGACCTCAAGCCCTGCTGTACGCGTGATATGTTTATTTATTGAAGGATTTAATGTTATGAATTTATGTGTACTCGTAGTTTTTCTTTAGTGTTCATTTTGTATTTGTGTGTTCTGTATATGTGCATATTTTATGTATGTTTTGAGTTTACGTGGTTGCGAAGGTTTTAAATATAGGTTTTAATTGTGTACTGTTTGCAAATTTATGTTTTGATTTATATTTACTGTACTTTTGTGTATGCTTTAGTATAATTAGGCCTACACTAAATTAGTAGTGATTACCTAAGATAGTTAAAAAAATAATAGTGTAATAATATTTAAATAGTGTTCTTTTGAATTTTTGTGTTTTGTATACTTTTTATTTATGTTTTGATTTACTCTGACTGTTTGTGTAGGTTTTGAATGTGTACTGTCTGTGCAAATTTGCATAGGTTTTGAATTGATTTACACTTGTGTTTTGATAATATGTAAACTTATATTTACATTAAATGCTCCACAATATTTCATTTGTAATTTAAAATATATTTGTTAAAACATATTATTTTATACAAATAAACAATCTAGAAAACAAAGTTTTTTATATATTAAAATAATGTCTGAATAAAAGTTAATAGTCAATTAGAAATAACCCAACAAGAACCCAACTATGGGTTAACATAGCCCTTCCCAACGTGGGTTATTTTTAACCCAACTGTTGGGTTATTGTTTTAACCCAACTGGTTTTAACCCAACCATTGGGTTAAAAATAACCCACAGTGGGAAGGTGCTTGTTAACAAGTTGGGTTACTTGTTGGGTTATTTTTAACCCAACATTTTTTAGGAGTGGTGATCTGCCCTTTTAGCAAGACACACCCCTGAGTGAGAAGCACAGAGTCCGCCATTTCTGTTTACTCGCTGTACCGCTACTAGATGATTACATGTCTGCACCAAAAAAAAAACAGGATTACCAATAACATACAAGTCTCCATAGACTCTTGGCATCTGAGCCACTGAGGAAACCGTGGTTGAATTTCATTTTTGAAGAAAAAGTGCTGGAGAAGGTCGGTAAAATTTTATAAATTTGCGCATGACTGCTTCACCAACGAGGGTCAGTACAATGCTGGATTCGCAAAAAAGTAGTTCTAGATGGGACAATGCAAGTCATCCTCATTTATATAGCGCTTTTTACAATGCAGATCGTTTCAAAGCAGCTTCACAGTGATAACAGGAAAATCAATGGACAGAGATTGTCCATCAATACCAATGTTTGTGCTCTAACTTCATATCAGAGGCACTTGTGGGATTACAAATTAGAATCGGTTTAAGATCTGCTGATCCTACATCCTGACATCATCACATAAATACTAAGTGAAGTACACTTATTTAGCATTTTAAGGTAAAGATGACTCAGATGAATGATTCGTTTAGCAAAGTTTCAGAAAGAGTTTTATGCCGTCTGTTCTCTTTATTGTAATTAATGAGTCAGATACTGAACTCACCTTTTGCGTTGATGGCTCTTGGAGCCCCTGTCCTTTTTCTTTGAATAGTTATGCTGTTTGGATTAGGACTGAATATAATTTGCATGCTTTGTTTAAGGTTGTCTCCCAGGTGCTTTGTCTCAATGCCAAGCACTGCCCCCCAAAATGTATATAAACTTCAATGTACACTGCCTTACTTAGACTTGGATGACTACAGCGACGCACAGCGCGTTTCTCAATGAAAGATATCCCAACGTCTCCTGGTCTCTGCTTCAACCAGGAAAAAGGTTCCTACACACTTCATATTTAGTGAAAGTTTGCAAATTTCCTTTCTGAATGAGCTTTCTAGAATGCTGTATGGCTAATGTGGCTCTCTGTATTCACAGAGACTAACTTAGAGATATGTCATTAGTTTTATCCTGAAACGCTCACCGTCTGCATAATTCATAAACGCACATTTATTATGCACTGTATAGTGCCCTAACCTATACAACAATTTATAGATTAACATGACAGTACATGCTAGTCGATGAGTTGATTCAACTCCACAACAACTACATAAATGTATTCACTAACCATCCAGGTGCATTCCAAAAATTGGAACCTCTTCATGAGCTTCTCCATCTGTGTCCGACTCCGGTTCAAACATGTAAGGCTGCAGTAAACAAATGGTTATTTCTGACATTTTGGCTGGATGAGATTCACCTGTTTTGTTGACGGAGTATGCAAAGCTTGTAAAGGATTCCGATTATACAGGATTTATATTACATCTTGTGAAAGATTTATATTACATCATATGTCCCCTTTAACAATATTCATAGTACAGAATCTACTTTTGTGTTACACAGAAGAAATACATAGAGCTTTGGAACAATATGGGAGTGTGAGAGAATGATAGATTTTTTTTTTTTTATGTGTGAACTATCCCTCTAAAGAAAGTTTCCAATCCTAAATTAATAATACCTTTGTCATTGGGACTGGGTCTAATTCAAGGGTTAACCTGTTAGCCAGCACCCCCGCTTTTGGAAAATCCCAAAAAATGACATACCCAAACTAAAACAGATACAGTTCATGAACCCTTTGCACTAAAAGCATAAGTAAGGTCTCATTTGAAAGCAGACACTTTGCAGTTTATGGTAAACTCATAATTAATTATTGTCACAATGAAGAAAATAGTTAAAAATAGCTTCGAAATTTTGAAAAGTTATTAGAAATTTATTTTTATGAAATATATTTATGAAAATAAAAGTGAAGTTGGCCTTGTGGCAATCTAGAAATGCACTGCAGCTAAAGCCACATGTCTGACCATGTTATATTTAAAATCTGAAGATGATAAGTTTAAAACTCTGAGTTTTATTACATGTTTTTCAAGACCATGTCATGAGACTTTATTTAGAAAGGACTCTAAAATGTTAACTGATGTTTATTGTCATCTATTCAAGTGTATTTTCTATGCTTTGTCGTGCAAACTGCCCCATTCAGTTTCAGTCTCCCCTGAACACATTTACACCTCTACAGCCTGCTTATGGCTCTTATTCTTTTCTTTTGTCTCTATTATAATTACTGATGTTCTATTCAAGATGATTTAATCCCTCATTTCATTCACCAAACTTCTCACTTCACCTTCTTTCAAACTGTATCTAATGCCCTTCTTGGAAAAAAAGAGAAAAAAAAAAGTGAGCTTTACGATTAAAAATTATTTATTTGCATTAGCTCAGAACAGGTGCATCCCTGGGCTTGTTAGCATGTTAGCTTAGCACACCAACAAAACACGACAATTTATAAGATTAAAGCCACGTTTTTTTCTCCAAACTTACTAGTCGATTGTTTTAAATAACCTTCTTTGATGTGATGTAGCTTTGGATCAAAAATCAGACAGAAAATATATAATTTTAGGCTATTCTGCACAATGAGAAAAGCTATTTCGATTAGCATTGCATTATAAATATAATCTACTATTATGATCCTCTCTGTACTGCAGTAATCTCTGTACTGTCTTTGCACTCATGTTTTTATGACAGTATTCTTACCCCATTTAAACTTCCAAGATCCTTGACGAGGTGCTCATCTGTGGCAGGGTTATAGTTGATAACAGCATGCTGTTTATCCACACTACGAGACTAAAGGGCAAAAAGGCATCTAAATTAGGCATGTTGATAATTCTTTATAATATTTTCAACAAATCTGTTTACCGCTTTGCTCACTGCCCTTACGAAAAAGAAGTATACATCAAGTTCATTTTATCAAGTATACTTTTTCTATCAAGTATATTTTTTAAGTATACTTTATGTAGTAAGTATACTAGTATAAATGTACTAGTAGTAAATTTGTAAGTGTACTATTTTAATACCGCTTGGGACTAAATTGGCCCAACTGAAGTATACGTTTAAGTGTACTATAAGTGTAACAGTAGTAAACTAGCGCACAGCTACGTTTCTCATTTGTACTGCATCTGTACTACAAGTAAACTTATAAGTATACTAGTAGTTTACTATTTTAATACTAGTAGTACAAGTTTTGTATATGAAAGTACACTTTGAAATATACTCTCAGTAAACTACTTGTTTAGTTCAAGTATACTTGTAAGTTTTCTTTAAGTGAACATAACATTACACTTATAGTTTAATTTTTATGTATTATTTTTGCATTTTAAGTACTACTACTGTATGTTCCTATTTAGGTATTATTTTTTATTCTTGAAATACCTTTAACTGTACTTTCACTCTTTTCATTTTAAAAAATATTTTATTCTAGATTCATAAATCCTTTTTTATCAACACTTAAATGTGGGTAAGTTTTATAAAAAAATAAAATATAAAAAAAGTAAACATTTTAAATAAAAAGCTGAGAAAATTGCATTTGTCAAATACTATGGATTCGGTACTCTTTCAGAAGATGCATAACAGAGCCCCTACCGTATAGCCTGAAAATTCAGTCAATGGCGAGGAAAAAGTAATTTCAATTTTAAATATATTTAAAATTGCACTAAAGTATACTTGTCTTATACGGACAGAAAAGTCTAAGTATATTTCTCAGAAGTACATAAAGTATATTTCTGAGAAGTATATAAAAAGTAGACTGAAAGTATACTTATTTTTAGAAGTATACTAATAGCACACTTGAATAAACGTCATTTTCGTAAAGGGTGATTATATGATCAAGTGAACTCATGAAATAAAGAAACGCATGTTGCAGGTTAGTTTACTGGTACACGGCAAAAACCTCAGGGTTACATGAACGGCTCAGTGTTGTAGTTAATAAACAAAAATAGTAGATTCACTCTACAAGTGATGATTGGTATGTGCACAAAAGTTGTTGAAATCCGCAATTGCTGAAAGTGCTTGCAATCTTTAAAACTCCAGTCCTGGAGGACCAGTGTCCTGCTTTGGTTAGGGTTAGAGCTTTGCTTTCTGACAGACAGTAAAACTGGCCATCCAGGAGTTGAAGAACCTGACAGCAATGACATACTTTTTTACACTTTACTGTCAGGACCACCATTGTTAAATATGATTGATGATTGCATAGAGTTTGTATTTGCTGTATGGTTCTGTTCTGAGCAAGAATTCGCTGTGCATTCCATGCAGCCTGTGGATAAGAGCAGGGAGAGCAGCAATAACTCCCCTTAGGGTAACAGAACAGAACTAACATAAATGTGCAGATATCATTAACGTCAATAATTTAACATGTACACATTTTTCAAGAATTATTTTGATTCAAGGGGAATCAGAAGGCCAAATCCTGACTGACGAGAGGAGCTGGGGATGGAGGAGGGTAATTAGCACCTGAGAAATGCGATAGCTACTGATAATACTGAAGAGCTTATATATTGATGCTGTGATAGGCATCGTATTCCTATAGGTAGACGTGAGTCACCTGGAAGTCAGCTGATCCGAGCTTGACTGACGTGACCTGCCAGAACTGAAACTATACGCTTAATGTTTGGACAGTGACTCACATGCAAGTTCCCAAATATGAATGACAGGAAAGTTATTAACTGTAACATTGAAAGATCTGTTATTAAACAAACTGCTTATGATTATGCTTTTATTTTGCTTTTTTGCCCCCATAAATTTAAATGTTTTTGTTGCGCAATGTACACAAACCGTTTAAACTGATTTGTGTACTGGTCCTTTGAATTTTATTTATTTTTTTACATTTCTGTTAAAAATATTGTGCGCTATGTGCATGTAAAATAATAATAAAGATGTTTATTTTGTCTCTTGAAATTTCTCATTTTTATTTTCTTTTTTAGAACTTCTAATGAGATAATTAATAATAATGAAATTTAATAATTAGTCGTAACACTACAACAAGGTTCAATAGTTAACATTAGTTAACTACATTAGTCAACATAATGAACTGCACTTATACAGCATTTATTAATCTTTGTTAATGTTAATTTCAATATTTACTAATACATTATTAAAATCTTGTTAACATTAGTTAATGCACTGTGAAGTAACATGAACAAACAATGAACAACTGTATTTTCATTAACTAAGTTTTACGAAGACGCAATAACAAATGTATTGCTCATGGTCAGTTCATGTTAGTTAATACATTAATGTTTAACTAATGAACTTATTCTAAAGTGTTACCTAATTAGTTATGAAGCTAGTTTCAGGTAGGACCATCATGGATTTCCTGCTGGTTTATGCTGAATTTTTCAGTAGGGATGCGATTAGTTCTCATGTCTCCATGTTTAGTTTATTTAGTTTAAAAGGTTAGTTCTCCCCAAAAATGAAAATTCTGTCATTAAGTATGCACCCTCATGTTGTCCCAAACCCACAAGACCTTCATTCATCTTCGGAACACAAATTAAGATGTTTTTGAGGAAATCCAAAGGTTTCTGAACCACACATAGGCAGC
The DNA here is from genome assembly GCF_018812025.1 of Megalobrama amblycephala. NCBI lineage: Eukaryota > Metazoa > Chordata > Actinopteri > Cypriniformes > Xenocyprididae > Megalobrama > Megalobrama amblycephala. The sequence goes on from NC_063054.1 coordinate 26,014,234, forward strand.
AATGTCATTGCACATTTTGAGGTCCAGAAAGGTATTAAAGACATCGTTAAAATAGTCCATGTGACTACAGTGGTTCAATCTTAAATGTTATGAAGCGACGAGAATACTTTTTGTGTGCCAAAATAACGACTTTATTCACCAATTTCTTCTCTCCCCTTGTCATTCTCCTATACTGTTTATGTAGTGAACCAAGTGCAACGCTTCCTTGTTCTACGTCAGAACGGCGACTCATTATTGGCTAGCTCCTGCGTCAGCATCACACGTATGCGTTGTGCTGCTCATGTGTACAGAGTCGGCCAATACAGAGTTTTTTGTGCGCAAAAACAAAACAAAAATAATGACTTTATTCAACAGTTTCTTCTCTCCCCTGTCAGTCTCCTACGCTGTTGACATAGTGAACGCAGTGCAGCGCTTCCGTGTTTACATCCGAATGCCGGCTCAGTGTTCACTACGTAAATAGCATAGGTGAATGACAAGGGGAGAGAAGAAATCGTTGAATAAAGTCATTATTTTTGTGTATTCTCATCGCTTCAAAACATTAAAGATGCTAAAGAGGATCTTTTCGTCAACTGAGAAACCAAAGACTGTTAGTGAGTTTTTGAAATGAGCGCATGCGTAAGAACAACCCCCCTCCTTCACAGCTCATTTCGAGGGAACGCCTCCCAAAACTCGTGCACAAGTATTGGAACACGAGTGTTTACCACCGGCATTCGCTGTGTCGTGTTAGTGGATTCATTATGTCGGACTCACTGCAGGTAACTCATAATCTGCAGTTGTTACTCCTGTCTCCTGACAAAAACATTGCATGCGGCGCCTGTAGAGTGTGGAAAGTTACTGGAGCGCGCAGCTGCGCATGTCTCGCACAAGGAACGTCATGGCAGTGATTGACAAGCCAGAGGGCCAATCCGCGCACGTCTTTCACAAGGAACGTGATGGCAGTGATGGACAAGCCAGAGGGCCAATTGTTTACGCGATGATCACGTAAACGATTGGCTGATGTTTTTAAGGCCCTACCTCGTGCACAGATGATGTATATTAATATTATTCCTTTCAGTGCACCTAATAAATAGTCTTTTATCAGTTAGTAAAGACAGTTTCAAGTAATATTGCAAAAATGTATAAAACAAAACATCCTCTTTAGCACCTTTAAGGTTTAATCACTGTAGTCACATGGACTATTTTAACCATGTCTTTAAAACCTTTCTGGACCTCAAAAGATGCAATGACGTTGCTGCCTATGTGTGGTTCAAAAACCCTCGGATTTCATAAAAAATATCTTAATTTGTGTTCCGAAGATGAACAAAGGTCTTATAGGTTTTGAACTACATGAGGGGGAGTACTTAATGACAGAAATTTCATTTTTGGGTGAACTAACCCTTTAAGAGCGACAGCCAGAGGTTTTCAGTGTATGACAATTTAAATTTTGGTCTGCTCCTCACACAAACCTATTATATGGCTTCAGAAGACATTACAGTACAGTATAGTACAGTACAGTACAGTACCGTACAAAATAGCTGCAGTCTGAGTGAACATGTCTCAAGCTCAAATATGTTGTGGCTGTTAATGAAAATAATGAAATAATAAAAAAAATACAAAAGGTCTGCCTTTTTTCTCTCGCAATTGCGAGTTTACAAAACTCTAAACAGGTCAAGCATTTACTAAGGCATGTTACAAAAGAAATTTGTGCACATTTGATCTTTTTGCATTATTGATATGATGGTTGAGCAGCACATTATACTCCAGACTTTGTGGGATCCTATTAAACAGATCAAAACTGATAAATTGACTCATTTGGATGCAACAGTGGACATTAACCTGGCTATTCAAAGCAGTCTGAGCATTTTTATTAGATGAATATAATATAACCACCTAAGACTAATCTTTACATCTGAGGCTCACACAATAAAATCTTTCATGCAAAGTCCTTTATTATGAAATACATAAATACATTGTTCAAAAATGGACTCGTGTTAACCACTTCAGGAAATTGTTTCAAAGTGAGCACTGGGTTTTGGCTCACACCAATGGACCATTACTGACACAGATTTATGACAAGTTCATAAATCTGTTCTCCCAACAACAACATAACACAACACAAAATACTCCAGCTGTAGAGCTAGCTTTGTAGACCATTTAATCTGTTTCTTACAAAAGAGATTACAGGTAGATATAAATAATTGCAGATAGTATAGATTTTCATGTTCAAAATTCAGCATATTATTTTGAAGAAATATATGTAGTTATTAAGCACATTCTTCATATGAGTTTTAAAAGTATGAAAACTTAAACATGCTGGTGTTCAGCCATTAACACTAAGCTTTCACTATAACAATAGCTGCCATTATGCCAACAGTTCCTGATGCATTCACAAATATGGTGGTTAAGACACACTTTTTATACTTCAAGGGAAGGAAGGGCACATGAAAAACCTACCTGCAGCATGAGCTCGCAGTCCTCCCGGCCAACAAAGATCATTTCCCGTGGCAGACGGTGACGAGTACCAGAGCTGCTGACCAGGAACCATGATGTCACACTCATCTTTGTTGCTCAGAGAAACCCCTTTGCATTCTGTAAAAGATTGTGTTTCTTGAGAAGAAATATAGGTTTTATTTAATATTTTAATATTATAAGGAGAAAACAGTCAAGGAAACCCATATGTCTTGTCAAATCACATGAGCTGATGATGTTATATTACATAAGTACTTCAATAAACATTGACAGGTTAAAGAACAGGACAGTTTCATTCGTTTTCACTGACCAGATTCAATGTTAATGTCCATAAGGACACATCTCACATTATTCAGTGGTTGAGAACTTGACTAGAAAAAAAATATAGACCTATAAATATAGAACAACAACAAAAAAACTGTACCACAGTTCATTATATCACAAATGTTGAATTCAATGCAGCAAAATTATTAGCCAGAACCAGTGATGTAGGTTACACCCTTGAAGTCTATTCCACCTGAGAGCCTTCGACATAACAGGTTAATTCAGCTAAAGTATTACAACAAATTCAGCCTCTAAGCTGATAACTATGATAACCATCATGTCTCCATCTTCCAGTTAATGACAACAACAGAATTGTGGTAAACGTAAGACAGAGTTTCCGAATTTTAGACAGCACTAGTGAGTGAGCTGGTAGACAGCAATGTGCTGCATGTTAAGCCTTCAACAATTCACCTTAACCAAGACTGTAATTATATAATCATTATTTAATCCTCACAATTGTACAAGACTTCATGAACCCTAACGTATAGATAATGCGTTCTTGTTTGAACTATAGAGTTCAGGTTGTACAGGTTCTCCTCAAAATGTATGCTTAACAGTTGCATATTTGCTGACAGTGTTAACACGTTATTAGATAAGACAGCTGTCTAGACATGTTACGTCGGAATAATATTTTTCAGATTTTTATTGAAAATGTAGCCTAGCTGTTTCATAATAATAAGGGGGATTTAGATTTCTAAAAAGTAGATAAAAAGTTTAAAGATTTTTTTCTAAGATTTTTAAAAATCCTAGGAAGTCCTAGGAAGGTTTGATATTTCCAGAGGCCTGCACATATAATTCATCTTTCATCTGTTCGCCTCAAAGAGACGATAAAAGCGTAGAAAATATTCATGTAATACACAATTAGCCTGCTTATTTTCATTATATTAGTGGACAATAGGATTCAGCATGCAAGTATAATTTTGTGTAGGCTATTTTATTACACACTTGCATTAAATCGGGCCTACGTCTGCTCCTTACGATCATAATAAATGACTCTGAGCAGCAATGGTTTGGTGATGGAGGATCAGCTGCCGTCGCACCATCACAAGAGAGGCACCTTCTGCTGCCTTATTAATTTCTCTCCTTCTCAATTACATCAGACATGAATGTTATAACAAACTACACACACTATAGGCTAGTGTACATGCCAAATCCACGAATTCACAGATATTTAGCCATGCTGATTATGGTAGCTGAATTAAGATATCTCCGATCTGAATTTATTCGCGTAATTTAACCACGTATTGAACTGTCAATACATATGTACAAGAATCGTTATCACGTAGCAAAACATGAACCTTTCTGCAGTGTGAAACGGATAAATCTAGTCCGCATCTGCCCTTTTATCTACAGCCTCTGATGATGCTGAATATCCTCCGACCTTACCTACTATACTCCAGATGCGCTGATCTCTCCCAGATAAACAAATGAAATGTCTTCTTCTTGCTTTCCTTAACACGCTAGACGCTTCCCCGGCTACACCGTTATTCAGTGAAATCCAGTTTAAAGGTCGTGGATTCTCATCAGTGTTGTGGTTCCATGTAGACTACACCCTCTCCCGTTAGACACAGATCATGCTGTCATGGCATCTGTGTCCAGCGCCGCCACCGGTGCATGTGTACAGCAGAGCACTGCAACACCACTGAACTAGACCGCATTCGAGTCGGGTTCAATATGAGGACACGGATTTTTCATTGGATACAGAAAATATATATTTTTATGCTGAATATATAGTCAATATTCATATTATGCATCCGAGTTACTTTCGAAAATGTAACACTTTCAAATAATTTTTATAATCATTGCTTCATTGTCACGGGTTGATGCAGGCAAAGGACCGATTTAAAGGCATAGTTCACCCAAAAATTAAAATTCTGTTATCATTTACTCACCCTTAAGTTGTTTCAAACACAGAAGATATTTTGAAGAATGTTGGTAACCAAACAGTTTATGGACCCCACTGACTTCCATTTTTTTTCTTTATTATGTTTTATTAACGTAGTTCGGGAGGAACAAATAAGTCAAATAAGCTACACAATCATTACGTCATCTCATTACGTCATCTCAACCAGCTGTCAACAATCTGTAATCAACATATCTACCCAATCGGCATGAGTTCAGGCCTATATATAATCACAGTCAAACTCACCCAAGGATCCTCGACAGTTTCCAGAATCCCTCCACCACCCTGTCTCCTCACACTCTCTGGGCTACTTCATATAACCTAAAGTGGTTGTTCATATAACAACCCGAGGGGGTGGTTATATGTTTAAAATACGTTTACCAATTAATTTACCTGACTTATTTGTAAGTGTGAACTCGTGAACCATACTATGGAAGTCAATGGGGCCATCGACTGTTTGGTAACCCATATTCTTCAAAATATCTTCTTAACAGATAATGGATCTGTGGATGTTTAAGGAATAACAGATTGGTGTATGGCTCTGTATGTTTTTGAATTGCTCTCAGGACCAAATGAGAAATTAAATTAAATTGGAAACAGGTGATCATAATCAGTAACTACGGAAACCAAATCAGTTACTATGGAGACAAATGACATGGGGACTAGACTCAGGGGGTGCGTCTCAATCAGCTCCCTAGTTCAACAGTCAGGGCACTGATCAGGGAGTCGGACATTTTAAGGGCTGTCTCAATTGCAAAATCCTTCACTCTCTAAAAAATCCCACAATGCACAGTGAAAACCAGGGAGCATCTCGCTGTTCCTTTACTGGAAGTTCTGAAGAGTGAAACATAAATCATGCAAGCCAACTCACCACACATAATGACATGGGATAGATGTTTTTATTTTGTAAAAAAACAAACAAACAAATCACTATTAAATTATATTTCGGCATAAACAAACATCGCTAGACAAATAATGAACATAATGTAGCTAACATTTATGGCTAAAATGTTTCAGGGATATGTAACAATCGAAGTAGGCCTATTTATCATAATGTACTTTTAAATAACAAACAAGTAATTTCAGAAAGATGTTGTTCATAAATACCAGTAGTGACTCTGTACTGTAGATGTTGCTATGTTGCCAGAAATCATTGCCCCAATATGTTTTGAGTCAGTGTCCTGAGCAAATTCGTGTATGCGATATATTGATTCACGACCTGGGCAGCTGATTGGGAAAAAAACCCAGGGAATGAACTAAATTTGATGAACACAGACAAGAAGTGAAAATTTATAATACTAAGAGACAGTTTGCTACTACTGCATGTTACTATACAATAAAATAAGAAATGTCAAAATGTCATACTGCTTTGTTTCATACTGTATAGCCCATTTTCTTATATGTATTACAATGATCAATAAGAGATGTTTGCTAAAAATTTAAATAGTTAAACATGGCACAATACTTCATATAATAGATTCATATATATGTTCATAAATGTGTTAGAATTGATGCTTACTTACAAGAACTGATCTCAAAGCAATTCCATGACAAATACTGTATATTCTCAATTTCCTAAGCATAATAATTTTTCCCCTAAAGGTGTGAAATTCATCAACAAACACAAGGAGATAGTCTTTAATCCAAAAAACGTTTATATATATATATATATATATATATATATATATATATATATATATATATTTTTTTTTTTTTTTTTTTTTTCTCTCTCCCAAACATGTTCTAGTTTTTTTGTCTTTCAGTCAGCCCTCTGCTAGAAAGAAGACAATAACTCTAAATAAAGCTCGTGTTTTTTTAGAGAAACATTCACAATTTTAGAATGGAGTGTATCAATACAAAATATTTCATTTTAGCAAAGTAGAAAAACATATATAAAAAATATAAAAGCAAAGTAGAAAAAAAGAAAAATATAGAGATACACATTACACCAGCAACCAACAATCAATATTTTTGGGGGATTCATTATTAAAATATGGACCAAAACCATTCTAAGAAATGTTTGGTCTGTGCAAATTTTGTACCAATGTTTATCTAAAATGCTGAAACCTGCTTATTCATTGTTATGCATTTTTAAATATGCTACATTTGCAAAGGCTTGCAAAAAATGAATTTGCAGCTTATTCATTGGGGGGGGGGGCAAATCATATAATTCTTCCAATGCCAAATATGCCAAACTGTTTTGCTTAAATTAACTGCAGTGCTGTTTTCAAAATGAAGGGTCTGGAAAGTTTAGTAAAAAATTCCTTGAAATGCAATTCTTACATGAATTCATATACAACATAATAAATATTGGGTACCATGGAACATAAAACAAATAATTAAGCAGATAGATTGTTTGACAGTTTTAGTTCGTTTATGCAGTGTAACTATTTCCTGCTACAATAAACTCACATGAAGACAAACATCAGTATTGTTTCTTGACAATTGGGAGTCATGAATGTATGAATACATTTCATAGACAGATCTTATAAATTATAAACTGCACTGACATACAAAAGAATTTCCTTTATAACCACTATAGCTGAAAGCTTCAGTTCATGGCTGTAACGTTCAAGCAAATAATGCTTCCTCAATGGTGCAAAAACAATCTACAATCCTGATTTTCTGAATGGAGCTGTTCTGTTTGAGAAAATTCTCAGTGGTTAACAGTATCTTGATAAATGCATTGGATCTTTTGAAAGATCATTCTAATAAAAGGGAATCAAAACAAACTTTTTTGAGTCTCCATCTGTAATTAAAGGGATAGTTCACCTAAAAATGAAAATTCTGTCATTAATTACTCACCCTCATGTCGTTCCAAACTCACAAGACTTTCGTTCATCGTCGTAACGCAAATGGAGATATTTTTGATGAAAACTGAGAGCTTTCTGTCCCTCCATAAACAGCTTACACAACTGAAAATTTGACGCTTTAAAAAGTTCTTAAAAAGATCGTAAAACTAATACATATGAATTGAGGGGTTTAGTCCAAATTTTCTAAAGAGACACAATCACTTTTTCTGATGAACAAATTTAATTTAGGCTTTTATTCACACATATAAACATTGATCAGCGAACATAAACAGAAGCTCAACTGAACATGATTGCCGTGAGAGAACAAACCTCTTGCTGAAGCTCAAACGTGCTGAGTAACACACGATAATGAACTTCACTGGTTCTCGTACACAAGCAAACATGCTTGAGCTTCCGTTTACCACAACTGATGTGTGAGTTGAATGTTTATGTGAATATAAGCCTAAATTCAATCTGTTCATCCTATTAAGTGATCAAATCTCTTTAGAAAATGTGGACTAACTTAATTGATAAGAATTAGTCTTACGATCTCTTTATGAACTTTCTGAAGAGTCAAAGTGGTAGTTGCATAGCTGGAGGGACAGAATCTTTCAGATTTCATCAAAAAGGATCTTCATTTGGGTTTCCCGATGATGAACAAAAGTCTTACAGGTTTGGAACGACATGACGGTGAGTAATTAATGACATTTAATTATTAATGAAAATTAATTTTTTGGGTGAACTATCCCTTTAATTACTTCTTTGGTATTCAGGTAATATTGTGTCCTCATAGGACACAAACCATGATACACTACATTCATATGTAAGGACCACATTTTTAAGTACAATTAAAGAGGAAAGATGAGAAGAAAGAAAGTAATACGGGTTTGGTACAACATGAAGGTGAGTAAAGATTAACAATTTTCATTTTTGGGTGAAATATCCACTATCCTTTTAATTTAAGAAACAATGTGCATTTGTGAGAAGCTAGCTAAATGTTTAATAGAGAATTAGACTGAATAATAACCACTGGTGAAATCTTCACAGTGTGAATTCCAGTATGGGAAGGGTGTTACTACTTAAGAAGTGGAGTGCAGCAATGGCTGTGGATAAGGTATTAGCAGTGCCACAGGGGAGTGTTTTGTGCAGAAACTGTGTGCATGTGTGTTATTAGTGAGGAATAGTTTGCCCCAAAATGAAAATTCTGTAATTTATTCAACCTCATGTTGCTCCAAATAAATCTGTATGGCTTTCTTTTTTCAAGCATGCTTTAAGAATACAAAGGTGGAATGTTCAAAAATGCTCTGGCAACTGTTCCATATAATGGAAGTGAATGGAGACTGGGACGGTCACACCGTGGTTACACAAGCATCGGAATGTGACATTGTCAAAAGAAACTTTAATCCATTCAAAATAGTGATGCTGTCTACACTGGATGTGGCGTAGCCAAAAGAAAACTGATGCCCCATTCCATTTCTGGCATACACCACATGCTTGGGCTACTTCTGACAGCAGGACAAATGGAATTGAAACATTCACTATGACACATCCAGTGTAGACAGCCTCAAGCTGTTGCGCCTTGATGCTACAATGGTCGTGACCAGTGTGGGCATGAGGCTTGTTGCATGAAGCCAGTTTCAGTTGCTACCCAGGTAAATTTAAGATTAGTTTCAGCAAACTCTGTTTTTTCCTGCTCAAGAAGGTGGATTGGATTTTAGCAGTGTTCATCGCCATTAGAACTTACGTTACAGGCTAACCTACTTCTGAGCAGGTTTTATTCTGGGTTAGACATTGCATACCAAAACTGGACCAAAATTAGCTGTGAGCAAACTGACATGCATATACAGTGCCCTCCACAAATATTGGCACCCTTAGTAAATATGAGCAAAGGTGGCTGTGAAAAAAAATCTGCATTGTTTATCTTTTTGATCTTTCATTCAAAATATTCACAAAAATCTAACCTTTCATTGAGGGGGGGGGGGGGGGGGATGTTTTTCTCCAATACATGTTTGCCACAATTATTGGCATCCCTAGAAATTCTTCTGAAGTATATTCCCATTCACATTTACATTTTTTAGCACACCAGGGTGACTAGGAACATGAAATTGTGCAGCCATGACTTCCAGGAGTATAAACATGAGGAAACACAAAGGCCAAATCCCCTTAATCATTCATCACAATGAGAAAAACAAATAATATAGTTCTGATGTGCAGCAAAAGATAGTTGAGCTTCACAAAATAGAAAATGGGTATAAGAAAAAAGCTAACGCATTGAAAATCCCCATTTCCACCATCAGGAAAATAATTAATAAGTTTCAATCAACTAAAGATGTTACAAATCTGCCTGGAAGAGGACGTGTGTCTAATTCGTCCTAATGTGCGGTGAGGAGGAAAGTTTGAGTGGCCAAAGACTCTTCAAGGATCACAGCTGGAGAATTGCAGAAATTAGTTGAGTCTTGAGTCTCAGAAAGCCAAAAAAAATATCAAACAGCACCTACATCCCCACAAGTTGTTCGGGAGGGTTTCAAGAAAAATCCTTCTTTGCACATCCAAAAACAAACTCCAGCATATTCAGTTGTCAGACAAGACTGGAACTTCAAACGGGACCAGCTTCTATGGTCAGATGAAACTAAAAAATAGCTTTTTGGCAGCAAACCCACCAGATGGGTTTGGTGCACACATGGATAAAAAGTACCCCATGCCCACGGTTAAATATGCTGCTGGATCTTTAATGCTGTGAGCCTATTTTTCTGCAGGAGGTCCTGGACATCTTGTTCAGATACATGGCATCATGGACAATGATCCAAAACAAAAACATCAAAACCAACACAAAAATGTGTCACTGAGCACAAAATGAAGCTTCTGCCATGGCCATCCCAGTTCCCTGACCTGAAACCTAAAGAAAATGAGTGGAGTGAACTGAAGAGAAGAAGCACCAATATGGAGCTGGAATCTGAAGGATCTGGAGAGATTCTGTATGGAGGAATGGTCTCTGATCTCTCCTCAGGTGTTCTCCAAACTCATCAGGCATTATAGAAGAAGACTCAGAGCTGTTATCTTGGGAAAAGGACATTGCAATAATTGGGTGTCAATAATTGTGGCCAACATGAAAGAAAAACATTTATTTCATAATGAGCTTTTCCACCCATTTTCAATTCTTTTCCTTCAATGAAAGGTTAGAATTTTCTGAATTTTTTGAATGAAAGATCAAAAAGATAAACAACGCAGATTTATTTTCACAGCCGCCTTTGCTCATATTTACTAAGGGTGCCATATTTGTGGAGGACACTGTATATGTGTGTTTGTGTGTGTGATGCCATAAAGCCAATAACCCTGTATCTCTTGCTCCAAATTAAAGCAGTTCATAGTGAAAGAATTTAGACAAAATTGCCCATCTTTTGCTGCTAATTATTTATTATATTTATATTATATGAATTATAATTATGTGTAATTCATAAAATATTCATTTAATTATTATATGAATTGACAATTAATATTAAACTTTGCATTTAAATTAATATAATATATACATATAAATACAAGCTTTAATATAAAGCTTTTAAACTGATTAAGCTTATATGTTTTCTTTTGAGCTCTTCATGAACCTATATAAATTATTATTTAAATTCAGTTAATTCACTTGCATTAATATAGTCAGGTATTTTTTTCAGCTGCCTTCTCAAACATTCGCTGCACCTGCTTTGTAAATGGGTTTAAATTCAGGATATTTTTCATAAAAATCTCTTAATATTCAACAGAGAAGTGAATTGGGCTGCTCTCTCAAGACAAGTGAATCAAACTGATGCTCTCCATGTTTGGTGTGACTGGCACACAAACATCACAAACTCTGGATCAAACTCTGAGTTGACAGAGGACATTTATATTAAGCGTTGTAAGGCCACTGAACTTGATCTAAACCAGGTTGGGTTTGTATGTTTTGTCAAAACCTACTGTGAAACTCAAAGTTTGTTCAACTAGCTTCATGCAACAGTGTTAAACTGTTGAAATGACGTAGAAGTTTTGCCAGGATATTAAAAAATCTGTTCCAAATAAGGAAGAAAGTCATACAGCTTTGAAATGACATGAGGGTAAGTAAATAATCACAGAATTTTAATTTCTGGGTCAACTATTTTTTAAGGGGTTCTTTATGCTGTGCCACTGGCAGAATATGAGAACTGAGGAAAGTGGGGTCTTCTATCACTGTCAAAGGACTCCATGTTTTCATCTGGAAAAAAAAAAGTTGTACTTAAAACAACACAGATTAAAAAAAAATTACCAATGAAAAATGAAATGTATTCTTCTAATTCATTTTATATCCTTATAGAGCAACCTGTAAATCACCACTAGATGGCGCCTTCATTATCAACCAAATATCTGTTAATTGAGAGTTTTAGCATGTAGTGTAAGACAGGGTGTAGTGTAATGTCACCTTGGCCTGGGGGTGTGATGGTGATAGTCTGCCCTGTAAACTCCACGTCAAAATAGCGAGTGTCTGTCTCTGAGGTTACCTGGGGCTTAAAAGGTGGAATAAGCTGTGGAGAAACAGAAAAACAATATTATAGTGACATTCATTTATGACCTAAAGGTATTTTGTCAATGACTACATGCTATTATTATTCACCTTTTTCTCATAAACATCTTGCCACTCAATGCCTTCAAAGAACTTATGCTGCATGATTTCTTTTGCATCCTCTGGACCTCCACCTAACCTGCAAAAAAAAAAAAAAAAAAAACCAAAAAAAAAACAAGAACAGATAAACAAACACCTGAATAGATTGCCAGATTCCCTTGTTTCCTTTAAGGCCTCTTCCAATAACAACTTTCAGAAAACTGTTAACTAAAGCACACACTCATACACAAAACTATGCTTTCACTTATTTTTGACAGTCACATTTCTAGTTCTATTTTACAACAAAGCACCTCTTTCACAGCAATTCCTTAAAACATAGTAGGGCTTTTCACACTTCAAATAGTTTACCCTGTATCATTCTAAAACCATGGTAAATGGAATCCTGGGTTTGAGTTATTTTGCTTCAAACTGTAAATTCCTAAACCGTGGGTTAACGTTGTTGTTTGCATATTTGCAGTGTCATTGTCATTAAGTGGATGAACGCAGGACAGACCATTTACATAAAGGCTCTAGCATTACACATCCTGATATTATATTTTGCTGAATGTACCATCAAGTTTTTCCTGAATGGACTTTTCGGGCTATAAAGGTAAAAATAAAACTCCCCACTTCTAAATTACAGTTGTAAATTGTTCCTCTACCCGGGGTAAGGAACAGCTGTGTTTAGAAAGACACTAACTCATGGTTAAGTGCAGTGTGAAAAGCCCTATTCTGATTCACACTAGTCTATTTGTCAATATAATTTGGTCAGCTAGTCTGAGCTGGTTTTTGAGGGTTTTTGACCCCTCTTTTTGCTGGTCAGGCTGGAAAACCACCTGGCTGACAAACTAAAAGACAACCAGCTTAAACCAGCTACTTACAATTTAAACAGGCTAAGACTATCCAATCAACTTAGGTTTCATTTTAGCTGTTCAGCAGGGATATATAATAAAAAGTGTTTACTCCATTCAGGGTTGCATGTAAATTGCAACAATTCAAAGAAATAAAAATCTACTAAAAGACTCACAGACTTCCAGGTCATGCAATGAATCAATTACTTGAGAGAAACACATCCTTCATTTATCATGAATTCTTAAAACAATGTACATTGAGGGGACCAAACAACACTAAGAGTGACTTCACAACATTCAGAGGTCTCACACCGCTGTTTTGGGTCTTTCTGGAGCAGTCCTGACAGCAATGACTTTGCCTCAGGCCCAAGTGTACGAGGGAAACGGATGTCATCCATGAGGATTAATTCAAAGAGCTTCTCATGATCCTGGTTGTAGAAGGGCAACCGGCCGCACATCATCTCGTACATAACCACACCCAACCCCCACCAGTCCACTGCGCGGCCATAATCATTGTCCTCCAGAACCTGAAAAAAAAAAAAAGCAACAGAGAACCTGACCCAAAAACTTTAAATCTGATCATTTCAAAAGTGGGGCAAACAGGTCAAGATTTTGCTGGTTAGCAGGGTAGATGACATAACTACATTATTCGGGCAAAAAAAGTGTGTTTGTCCACTGACAAGCATTCGAATAGCTGCTGTGTGTTCTGACAACATAATTTATTTTTGCCATGGCACTGTGCATGTACCATCAAGTATCTGTGCAAGTGGTGCCATCAGCCATTCTGCCTTGTCATGAAATAATGTTTTTTCCAGTGTGATTAATGACATAACAGAACAGATGATTTTATGTGGAAATGGTTAAAGTTGATGGTGCTATATTTTACCAAACATATTTCTAAATGCTTGGATGATGGAAGTCAATTTCAAGTCAAGACCATTTTTATTTTTATTTTATTTTCACAATACACATTGTTTTAAAACAGGTTTATAGAAATCCAAAATGTCAATGTTTATAATACCTTAATGCCAAAGTGTCCACATTTAGCAGTTTTGAGCTGGACAATAGGATAATTTACATGATGATAAAAAATAAAAAAAATCAAGCAGTTGAGATTTGCTATTTAGTACATATCGTTTTATGTGAGCATACTATTTAAGAAATAATCCACAGCTAGCTGTGCATTAAACAATTTTAATGCACAACATGGAGGCAAAGAACCACCTGACGCGAAGTGGAGTGCAGTTACGTATGTAACCCTGGGTCCCTGAGTAGGGAATGAGACGCTGGCGCTATAGGAACACCCTCCAGGTTTCTAGACCTTAAGGCCAGAACACACCAAGCTGACGCCGACGAACTTAGTGGCGACGAAAGCAGACTGCGGGGTTTGCTCACCTCGGCAGCGTCTGTGTCCAAAGTTGCCCTGCCACACCAAACCGACGCTAAACAGCCAACGGCCAAGCAGCAAAACAGCAGGCAGCAGTAGCTGAACAGCTAATCACAATGATCAGATGGCCAGACGGACCGACAAGCTCCAACGCCGATTCAACATTTCGAATCGGCCGAAAAAGGCCGACGAGGACCAACTTCAGCTGAACGGTGCGGAACACACTGAGAAAACTTAGTCGGCAGACAAAGAAAAACTGTCCGACGGCCAGAATTGGGATAAAATATCAAATGGTCTTCATTAGCCATCATCAAAGATGCCCTTTATGGTTGCAAGCCATTAAACGGACAGACTGGACTGATGAAACCCGTGATGATTAGTCTACTTGTAAAGCCAGAATTTGATGTAAACAATAGATTAAATAATATTTGAACCTTTCAACATTTTACATTTTTTTCTCACAGTTCTGACTTTTTTCTCACAATTTAGGTTTTTATATCTCCCAATTCAGATTTTATAACTCGTAATTACGAGTTTATATCACAATTCCTGCTCTAAGCTTCTGAAGCTCTGCGTGCGTTCCACATAAACACGCAGAGTGCGAACAGGACAAAGCAATGCAAGGGCTGGGTCTGCCTCCTCCAGGGGCAGCGCTTGCAAGTTTACCACCTGGTCCTGGAAGGGAGTAGTGGGAACTTTGGGCACATATCCAAGCCGGGGTCTCAAGATGACGTGAGACAAGGCCGGCCCAAATTCCAGGCACGATTCACTGACCGAAAATGCTTGCAAGTCCCCGACCCTTTTGAAGGAAGCGAGCGCGGTCAGTAGCACTGTCTTCAAAGACAGATGCTTGAGCTCAATTGACTCAAGGGGCTCAAAGGGAACTCTCTGTAGGCCTTGCAAGGATGACAGAAAGGTCCCAAGAGGGAACAAGACGAGGCCTAGGAGGATTTAACCTTCTGGTGCCTCTCAGGAACCTGATGATCAGGTCATGGTTTTCTAGTGACCTACCACCGACCACATCGTAATGTGCTGCGATGGCAGCCACATAGACCTTCAAAGTGGAGGGGGACAGCCTCTGCTCCAAGCCACCTTGAAGGAAGGAGAGCACAGAGCTGACCGGGCATTTCTAGGGGTCTTCCCGGTGGGAAGAACACCACTCAGTGAACAGACTCCACTTCAAGGCATAAGTGCGCCTCATAGAGGGGGCTCTAGCTGAAGTGATAGTGTCAACTACCGCTGGCGGTAGGCCACCTAAGTCCTCCGTGTCCCGTCAAGAGACCACACATGGAGGTTCCAAAGGTCGGGACATGGGTGCCATATGGTGCCCTGTCCCAGGAGAAAGCAGGTCCTTCCTCAGGGGAATTCCACCAGGTAGGGGTTGTCGCGAGGAGCATCAGCTCTGGGAACCAGGTCTGGTTGGGCCAGTAAGGTGCAACTAGCAAGACCTGCTCCTCATCCTCCCTGACCTTGCACAGAGTCTGTGCGAGAAGGCTCACTGGGAGAAACGCATATTTGCGTAGGCCCCAGGACCATCTGTGTGCCAGTGCATCTGTGCCGAGGGTCCCCTCGGTCAGGGAGTAAAACAACTGGAAGTGAGTGGACTCCTGGGAGGCAAACAGGTCCACTTGTGTGTAGGAACAAATCAGCTCAAATGAAATACTTAATTTATAGGGAATTATAAAGAGTCATTTAGTTTACGACCGAGCAACTGAATCATCCAGAAAGGAAATGAGAGAGAAAGAGTTTTAAGAGAGAATGAAATGATGAGCATGATTTCTAGCAAAGTATGCACTTCAAAAGACCTGACCTGAATGAACCATGAATCATTAATTTAATGCACCAGTTCAGCGTAGAATCTGGAGGCACTTGGTTATCGACTTTAAATGGGAATCTCCTCATCGGTGTCCTTGGATGGAGAAAAGGGTTATTCCGAAGTCTATGATTTGTTGCAGGATTTTTCAGGTCCGGATTGTGGTTAGGTAAAAACCAATCACGTTTGAGCCTGCTAGCAAATGAAATTAAGTCTCTTGTCGTGGCTGGAGTTTAAAGTTGAGGCGGCAAAAGTCGTTGGTTAAACTTTGCGGCAAAACTTAATTTAGAACCTGCTTAGAACACGAGACTCTAAACGGAAAAGAGAGTTAAAGTAAAAGAAAAGGAAAGTGAGTAAAATTTGGATGGCTTGAATGAGCTGCTTGTCTGTCCTTTGTCTTAAGCCCAAATCCTTCTTTGTTCCAGGATTAGTTACTATAGTCTTCAGCTTAGTCATTGTCTTAGTCTTGTCTTTGTTCTAGTCTTCTATTGTCTTTGTGATGTGACTATTAAACTTAGGTGTTTGTCCCACCTCTGTGAGGAGTTCTGACCAATCAGGTATCGTCTTGTTTCAAAGGTGGCTTTTTCATAAACTGAGTGTTTACCTCAGGCCTCTGGAATTGCCGGTCTCGGCAGAGAGTACTGTTTAGACATGATTTCTATTAAATGGAATATGAAACATTTTACACAGATTTCATTCAAGCCATGATTTGAATGGAAAAAAGAGATTTAATACATATCAAACAAGAAATACTTTCATTCAAACATTCAATAGTTATATAGTTACATGAGTTGTGGGTGTTGTAAAACATAACTGGTCACATGTAGCATGTGTAGACATGATATCAAATTTATGCAGTTAAAAGATGTTTGATAAGTCCATTTAAAATTGTTTGGAACAATTTGATGCAGTTTATTTGTGTCTCTGTGAGTTTTTCTGTGTCATTCATAGGTCACTCAGAGAAAACAGGCCTGCATTGTCTCTGGAGATCAAAGACTCTTTATCTTCTTGTTGCTTAAATTGTGTTGTCTTTTCGAACATTTGGTTTCTACAAATGGCTTAAAAATTTGCCACCTTTCCTTCAGTCAGGAAGCATGGGTGCCATAAAAGTACTTAGCAGGGGGTTGTTCTGTAGACGGACTGGAGCCGAAAATTAGATTCTCTAAACTTGGGTTTCTGGAATTATGTTTTGAAAGAATCATCTGAACAATTCATTTGTCTGGTTCGTCCTCAGTCCTTACATGTGCATCGCCAAATCGGCTCCAAATCAGCTGGACCAACTGGGGATGGAGTCTCCATTCCCCCGGGAGCGTGAGCGTCAAGAGCCCGTCGGCTGCATGATTGAGCTCGCCCGGGATGTAAATGGTGCGTAGCAACCTGAGCCGCCGCTGACTCCAGAGGAGGAGATGGCAGGCGAGTTGCGACACCCTGATGGTTGATGTATGCTATGGTCGATGTGTTGTCTGTCTGGACCAGTACATGCTTGTAATGCAGCAACGGTCGAAACCGGTGCAGGGCAAGGAGTACTGAAAGCAACTCAAGGCAATTGATATGCCACCGTAGTTGGGGTCCCGTCCAGGAGCCTGAAGCTGCATGCCCATTGCATACAGCACCCCAGCCGGTGGTAGAGACATCTGTTGTGAAGACAACAGGAGCCTCTGAAATTGCTTTAGTGGAACCGCTGTTTTCCATTTGAACGTATTCAGGCAGTTCAGCACCGACTGCGCATGCTCATTGGTTGACTGAATCCAACTCCACACCGAGAAAAGAGATGCTCTGCAAGGGGGAGAGTTTGCTCTTTTCCCAGTTGCCCCGAAGCCCTAACTGGCCAAGGTGCTTGAGCACCAGGTCCCTGTATTCGCACAACTGATCCCGGGACTGAGCCATGCCAACATAGATGGCCACGATCGCTGTGTCACATGCCACTTTGCAGGTAACTGGAGAGAGCGATGAAACAACCATACGGCTCCGAAGCAAAAGTATGAATGAAAGTGAATATGCCAGTCCTATTTATACCCGGATGTGCTGGGTGGGTGTGGCACGGCATATAAATCTCACTGGCCAATTCCCATTGGCTCGTTTTGTACCATTTGGAGGTGACTGAGGCTCCCAAGCGAGACCCCATTATATCAGCATCGACGTAACGTTGAACGTGACTGACTGAATGGGAACTTTCATTTTCTGCCACCAGGTAGGCTCCGCCCACAAAAAATGTCATCGCTGTTTGTAAATATCTAAATGGTCTATTGTTGCAGTGTAAGAAGTTCGACAAGATGTTGAGTGCAGTTTCCAGATGACGAAAGTCAAAACATTTACTGTGAGTGTCCTTGCTTGTAATGAGAACACTGAGGCACGCAAATGGAAGATAAACACCACTTAAAGTAAGTTTCTATAATACAGTAAAGCTCTGAAGATAGCAAGGGCAGGTAAACCATCTTCCTAAAGAACAGAAATCTGAGGAGTGATAGCATAGGCGCATCTTTTTAAAGCACTGGATATGCGGTGCCTCGGAGGTCGGCACTTACATCATCAGCCAACAAATTGTTGTTCAAGGTTCAAGGTTGTTTTATTTATATAGCACATTTAAAAACAGCAAGCATGGCTGACCAAAGTGCTGAACAATAAAGCGAAGGAAAAAGAAAGTACAAAGTGCTACATACATTCACATCATATACTCATACTGAATTAAAAGCTAAAGAAAAAAAAGTAAGTTTTAAGAGAAGATTTAAAAATAGTTATAGACTGTGTCGATCTGATATAGTCCGGGAGACTGTTCCACAGCCTGGGGCCAGCGATAGCAAAGGCTCTATCACCTCTCTGCTTTAATCGCGATCTGGGGACACAGAGAACTCTCTTATCACCAGATCTCAGATTTAGTGTGGGATTGTAGGGATGGAGTAGCTCTGACAGATAGCTTGGTGACTGGTTATTTAGGGATTTAAAAACAAAAAGAAGAATTTTAAATTCAATTCTAAAATGTACATGTAACCAGTGCAACGATTTCAAAATTGGGGTAACATGATCAAATTTGCATTTTCTTTTGAGAAATTTTGCAGAGGCATTTTGCACTAGTTGAAGACGGAACCTGCATGGATCGCAATCTCTAAGTTTTTTTCGGAGAGCGAGGATCTAATCTTAAAGAGGAGACGTAGCTGAAAAAAAACAAGAACTAATCACAGAGTTTATTTGTTTTTCAAATGTGAGGTTCTGGTCCCAAAAAACACCTAAGTTTTTAATGCAGGAAGAGGTAAAACGAGTAAAGTAGTCCAGGTCGATGTTTTTGCTACCAGAGCTATGATGATACACCATGTTTTCTGAAGATGGAGCCCAGAGGAAGTAAATACAGAGAAAAAAAAAGAGTTGAGATGGGTCGAAAATTACTGAAATCACTATCATCAAGTGAAGGTTTCTTGAGAAGAGGAGTGACAGTAGCTTCTTAAAGGCTATAAGGGATAGTCCCTGAACATAAGCATTTATTCAGAAAAGACACAAGACATGGCCCAACTATATCAAAAATTTGTTTCAAAAAACGAGGAGGAAGAATATCATTAGGACAAAAAGTAGGTTTCAAATGATCAATAATTTCTCTGAAAGACTGAAGAGAAACTGGGTCAAAAACACTCCATATGGCTGGAGAACAACAAAAGTCAGGCGAAACATCAGCCACTGGTTGCAACCGAGATCTTAGAGCAGTGATCTTCTCAGAGAAAAACCTTGAGAAACCTTCACATAATGACACTGAGGGATTGGAAATCACATTCACAGGAGGATTTAAAACAGAGTTTAACACAGAAAATAAAGCTTTGGAGCAATTATGATTTTTAGCAATTAAACTAGAAAAGTACTTAGACTTAGCAGATTTCACAGTTTTCTGAAAAACACCAAGACAATTTTTAAGCATTTCATAAGAAATTTGCAATTTGTCCTTTTTCCATTTATGTTCTGCACTTCTACAGGCTTGCCTCAGAGTGCGGATGCTATCATTAATCCATGGTTCTGTTTCGATTTTAGACTTTTTAGGTTTAAGCGGAGCAGTGGTATTTAAGACCTCTAAGCAAGCAGTATTAAACAGACTAAGATGTTGTTCAGCATCTAAGTCTGGTAAGGTTGACTCTAGGGACAGAGACAAAGACACCTCGTTGAAGGTGCTGGTGAAGTCATCTTGAAAATGGGAGGAAAAGAAACAAGCCCATTGTACAGTATGAGTAGTGATTGAACTTGACTGAGGAAGAGGCACAGTAAACAAAACAGGCATGTGATCTGAGAGCAAAGTGTCAAAAACCTGAACATTCGTGGTGGAAAAGCCATGAGAAAGAACCAAGTCCAAAGTATGTCCATAAATATGCGTAGGATCTTTCACCCACTGAACCATGTTAAATGAATGAATGAGATTAAAAAACTCCATAGTAAAAGGTTTAGACTGACAACACACATGAATATTAAACTCACCCAGCAGAAGAATATAGTTATACTTGGTTACACAGTCACCCACAAATGCAGTAAATTCATTAATAAAATCTTTAACTAAGTGAGGAGGCCGATATACCAGCGCTAATAGAACGGGAACATCCCATTCCAGTCGCAGTAGCAACAACTCAAAGCTGCTGTGGATAGGAGATGGGATTGAGCTGCAGTAACTACTAAAACTGTTCTTTAAAATAACCGCTAGACAGATAGTCTGGAATATCCACGACAAGGTTTGGAAAGCACGATTGCGATCCAGCCACAGAGCTTCCTAACTCTGAGTTGTAAGTGGTCATAAAAGTGTCACGAATATCCAGAAGTAACTGGCGATCATAAACCAGAGGCGAGTAGCAGTTCGACACAGAGAGAAACACAGAGATAACAAAAAAGAGCAGAGACACCAGACGACATGCCTCAAACATCGGCGCCATCTTTTTTCTCTATCCAACTGTTGTGACGGGCTTCAGACAATCATCACACCTGGAGGGTGTTCCCATAGTGTCAGCTACTGACACAGCATCAAGTGAACCTATGAAAGGGAACTTAAATTTTTCAAAAAAAGGAGGGTGACAGTCCAGGAGCCAGAGGGAAATTTGTGTAGTAAAAAAAGTACACCTTGTAAAAAAAAAAATAGAGATAGAAAAAGAAAATAAAAAAATGCTTCTTTTGTTCCTCGTTCCTCCTTGGAATTCCTTCTCTATTCGCTGTTCATACAGAAATTATTAGAATATATTTTCTAACTATTAGCGTATGGAACTCATTTCACATCAAATGTTTTATTACCTCTGGAGCGAGATACTCTGGTGTACCACAGAATGTCTTCATTGTTGCTCCCTCTGTAATTCCCTCCTTACACAGGCCAAAGTCTGTGATCTTTAAGTGGCCATCTTTATCCAGCATCAGGTTCTCCAACTACCACAGAATAATTATATTCCTTATAATGTGATATATCTGTTTGATAGTGATGCAACCAGTAGCATTATACTATGGCCGCATTTACATTACATGGTTCAAGTGACACAAATTCAGATTTCTTCCTCCCGTGTGGGACAGATCGGACCCACGAACTTGTAAGCAAGAAAAAGCACATGGATTTTGATATTCTCAGATTGGTTTCAGGCCACATTCATATGTGGAAATAAATATGATATGAATTGGATAAGTGCATTTGCGTCTGTCATGTAAGTGGACAGATCGGATATTCCCATGTCAATGTGAGACATACGTCATTGAAAAAGCGACGGTGGTGAATGACGTCAACTCAGGTGGACACCAACTGCAATCACATGTCTCTTTTCAATTGAATTGCTGACCTTTAAAGAAGGTGCGGAAAGCAAAAGCTTGTATTATCATTTCGTCTGTGTTCATTGTGCCATTTTTAATTCTTTTTCGGCAAGTTTTCCGCGTCAGTACGTCTACCTTGGGTTGTTTCGCCAAGTGTATAGTGTAAATGTAGATATTGGATATGGGTTACTTTTAAAAGAAGATATAAGATGGTCAACAACAATAAAAAAAATGGATATAGTCAACAAATCGGAATTGGGCATCAAGAACTGCAGTGTAAATACGGCCTAAATACACTTTTCTGACAAGTCATTTCACACATTTATGTTTCATCCTGTATGGAATTCATTATTTTTTATTTTTTATACTATATTTTTCTATTTCTCTCACCTTTAGGTCTCTATATACCACGTTTCTCTCCGAATGAAGGTAATCCAGGGCTGAGACAATCTCTGCCCCATAAAACTTCGCTCTCTCTTCCGAAAAAACTCGATCTCGTGATAAATGAAAGAAAAGCTGTAATAAAAGAACAAATATCAAGATGCATTGGAATTGTGAATATTCTGGGGTAAAGTGGTTTATAATTAATACACACATTAATTGAATAAACATTTGATTGTGTGCAAAATAAATGAAAATATTTATTTGGTTAGATTTAATGAACAAATTCAATCATTGCTAAATTTCACCTTTACAAGAGCTCACCTCTCCTCCATTTGCATACTCCATGACAAAACATAATCGGTCATGAGTCTGGAAAGAATACTTCAGACCCTGCAACACAGAGGTGAGATTAGGTGCACATAATTTTTTCTGTTTTTTATACATCTTATGTGTTCACCACCGGAGGTCTCTTTCCCCTGAATATTGATTCGGACTTCATTTCCCAGCAACCCACATACCTGGACTGATTACACACACCTGAAACACCTGAACTCCATTTCACAGACTATTTCAGCGCTGAGCAATCCACACTCTGGCTAACATTTCTGAGCGCTTATTCCCTATGTTGTTGCCTGGTTTTGACTTTTGCTATCCTGGTTTGTTTTTTGATTCCTGCTGCCTGCCTTTTGACCCTGCCTGTCTGTGGATTACTCTGTATTTGATTGCTGCCTGCCCTGACCTACTGCTTGTATGACTACGTAAACCATTTTGGCTCATCCCTCTCTTTTTTTTTTTCAAGCAAAAACTGTGGCAATTGTAAGACACTTGCAATGCAAAACAGTATAAGGAGCCAGGCAATATACACAGTTTTAAAAGTATGGCCAAAAGACTTGAGCATTTTCTGATTTTAAACTTGGAACTCTGGTTCTTTTATAAGTGTGTTATTGCAACCACAATTTTTTAAGAGTTGAAATTCTGTTCTGTGGTTAAAAAAAACAAACAAACAAACAAACAAACAAACAAACAAACAAACCCTTATGCCAAAGTCGATAGAACTTAACTTTTATTGAATCTGGAATGTACCATAAATGACATTTACTAGTGATTTACTAGTGACTTATGCCAAAGTCGATAGAACTTAACTTTTATTGAATCTGGAATGTACCATAAATGACATTTACTAGTGAATAAACCACTAATTCTAAAATGTTTCTACTTTGATAACATCTGCTTACAGTTAAGAAAGGGTGTTTGGAGTTCTGGAGGACCCGGTTTTCAGTAAGTGTGTGTGCTACCTCATCCTACAAATAAATAAGAAAATAACTTCTTAGAACTTCTTATATACAGTAATTACAATTTATGTATAATTAGAAAAAAAAAACATTGTACAGGTGAATACACAATGCAATGTTTAAATTTACTGGAAGAAAAAGTAGAGAAAATAAAAGTGAAGAACCTACTTTTGCTACTATCACATCCTTCTTGAGAATTTTCATGGCATAATATTTGCCCGTGGCTTTTTCCTTCACTAGTATGACCTTCCCAAAAGTGCCTTTCCCCAAAAGTTTGAGGTATTCAAAGTCATGCATTGTCTGCAAAACATAAAGAGAAGCCTTTGAGAAATAGTTTTAAATGCATATCCAATGAATCACAATTATATTAGACTTTTTTTTCAATATTTTATTCCTTTTTCATCATCTTATAGTGTTTTTACTTATAAGATAAATTATTTTCTTTAAGAAAAGAATAAGAGAAAGTATTTTAACATACTCGTACTCATAAAAAAAAAAAAAAAAAAACTTCATTCATACTCACTTCATTTTTACAATTTTTATAGAAATAGTTAAGAGAGGACCAGAAATTATGGGGGGAGATTCAGGCCTAACACTCCGGCTGTAATCCTACCACTTTGAGTCGAGGTTTGGACAGGTACATCTCCATGTCCATGGGGTCAGGTGAAGAGTCCATTCTCTCTTCCTCCTGCTTCTGTAGACTATCTGCCACAGCCTGGATGGCCTTTGTCCACTCCTCCCTGCAGAAAAACAAGAAAATTACACAGGATACCTCTTTTTTACAGCTTTCTTTTGTCCAATGAGAGTTTAAAAAATGTACTTTAGGGAACTTGAGGAGTGCTATCATGAATTTAAGCAAAACAGTTTATACAGTAAATTAACTGTACTGCATACTGTTTGTTCATGAATTTGACAAACCAACCTTTCTTCTGGGGTCTCAACATGAAAAGTGCGTTCAATAACAGTAGTCCACTGAAGGCACCGAATAATAAAAGTGTTTGTCTTCGGTCGCTCCGTCTTCATCAGCTGACATTCTGAGAGAATACAAGAGAGAGAAAAAGGGTGTGTGCATTTTGGTTATTTTGGGGTTCTTAAGTGAGGTTAGGAAAGGATGCAAAAAGGGCTAGATGAGGGAGAGATTATTTTTCACCTGTAAATTCTCCCCTGCAAACTGTTAAAACAAAACGGATACCTACGCGCCACTGAGAAGTTATTGAGTGGAGTTTCCAGCTGGTCAATATCTTGCGGTCGCTCTTTGTACCCAATAAATGTTCCATCACTCTTGAGTAAGAAATATCTTGGTCTCCATGTCTTTATGTATTCTCCTAAAAATAGAGAGTGCATTTAGATTAGTAGAACATCTTTAACAAAAAGCTTCTAAACATAATACATAAACACTATTATGATGTTATTATGAAGCCAAGTTTTAAAGTGAAGGCATAAAACGGTAATGAAAACTCTCTGTGATATAGAGTATATGATAAAAATACATTACTGTTCAAAAGCCATTTGTTTAATCAAAAATGCAGGAAAAACTAATACTTTGAAATATTATAATTTAAAATAACTGTTTTCTATTTTAATATGTAATGTAATATAATTTATGCAAAGCTGAATTTCAGCATCATTACTCTCAATCGCATCATCATTCTAATATGCTGATATGCTGCTCAAGAAACATTTCTTAATATTATTAATGTTGAAAACAAATTAATATTTAGTGGAACTTTGATGCATTATTTTCAGGATTGTTTTGATGAATAGAAAGTTCAAAAGAACAGCATTTATTTGCAGCATTTTAAATGTCTTTACTGTAAATTTTTATCAATTTCACCCATTTTTGTTGAATGCGTTAAGTAAGAAATTTTACTGACCCCAAACTTTCGAATGATCATGTACGATAAATATCTGTGTAATTTACATGAAATACATTTAGGAAGTTGACCAGTATGCTTCATTTAAAACTGCAAGAAATGCTGTTCTTACCTTAGAATTTTTGTCTTGTTTCCAGTCTAAATATCTAAAAATTCTTAGATCAAGAAGCATTTTCTTGACAAGTAAAAATTATTTTCTTGTTTTTAGAAAAAATAAGTCAAAATTAAGTGAGTTTTTCCTTAAAACAAGCAAAATAATCTGCCAATGGGGTAAGCAAAATAATCTTAATCCAAACTGAAAACAAGATTATATAGCTTATTTTTGGTTTGAAATAAGATTATTTTGTTTTCCCCATTGGCAGATTATTTTGCTTGTTTTAAGGAAAAATTCACTCAATTTTGACTTATTTTTCCTGAAAACAAGAAAATATTTTTTAGAAAATGCTTCTTGATTCAAGAACTTTAAGATATTTTGACTAGAAACAAGACAAAAACTCTAAGTAAGAACAGCATTTTTTAAACAGCATTCTGTACATTTCTTATTTATCTATTTAAGTGAACTGCAGCAAAGGTGTTTAAAATGATAAAAACCTACAAGAAATGGTAACCAGTAACAGCACATAACATATACACTTTCTGTTTAACATTCATATTTTTCAAATGTTAACTTAAAATCTTGAGGGGTTTATATCAGTGGTTCTCAAACCTGTCCTGGGGACCCCTCACCACTGCACATTTTGCATGTTTCCCTCATCTAACACACCTGATTCAACTTATTAACTAATTAGTAGAAACTGCAAGAGTTGAATTGGGTGTGTCTGATGAGGGAGACATACAAAATGTGCAGCGGTAAGGGGTCCCCAGGACAGGTTTGAGAACCACTGGTTTATATAATGGAAAGTTATATAAAACTCCACGTCAGGGTTATAAAAGGCAAATAATTTAGGGCTGCATGTACACGATATAACGTTTTAGCATCGATATCGCAATGTGGGCATCCGCGATGTCAAGTATATGGATCGTAGTTGATCAGTATGGACCAGGCACCACGATTCAAAATGCA
This sequence comes from Megalobrama amblycephala, assembly GCF_018812025.1. NCBI lineage: Eukaryota > Metazoa > Chordata > Actinopteri > Cypriniformes > Xenocyprididae > Megalobrama > Megalobrama amblycephala. The sequence goes on from NC_063054.1 coordinate 26,040,722, forward strand.
CGTGATTCTCAGATTAATTGCAAAGTTTAACCATCATAGAGTGAAAGTTTATCATTTGCACGTGTTTTAAGTCCTGTCAGTTTAATCATTCAAGCAATTTTAAACCATTTGTGTTTAAGAAGATGAAAAAGAGAAATTCAGAACTCACGCACTATTTTCTTTGCGTGCACACAGAGCTACACAAACAGCATGCACACACCGACTGCCGTTCTCTGTTTGTGATTAAATGGACATATACATGCAAAATTATGTCAAAATGCCCGTCTCAGCAACTATCCTCGTAAACAGTCGCTTATGGTTTACGTGAGCGTAAACAATTGATTAAAAAAAACAAATGTATACCATTATATTTGATCTGTGCATTCGCTCTAAAATTGACAGCAGCCTAATATTCCTGCTGCTGTCTGTGTCATTAATATTAATCAAACAACAAAATACAAAGAGAAAATCCCTTTTGTAGTTGTAATAAAGGTTGATTATATTTCATTTATACAGTGAAGACTACCCAGGTAAAAAAAATTCTTCTTTAGTACTTCTAAGATAATCTTGAGTCTTGAATCTAGAACATCTAAGTGTACTCAACAGTGCTATTTTGAGACACCATGAAATATGAACTAATATGTGCTTTTAATATACTATCTCTGTATTTAAAAAAATTTATTTAGATACTACTTATAGTACATTTGAACCCATAATGTACTACAAGTGGAAACTAAAATTAAATAATATTAAAAGCACATTTTAGTTCATATTTCATGGTGTCTCAAAATAGCACAGATTTACCTGAAAACATAAAGCACTGTTTATTTCATTTGTATTTTTGTTCTATTGTATTTATCTATGCTTGCAATTTATTATTTTCTATGCAGATTGACTCCCCTACAAAATCACCCCAATCATTGTAGAATGATTAATCTTTCCAAATAGTGCTATTTAAGTCATCTGGTGATTTATTTATTTTTTTTCATATTACAATAAATATCGCAGAAAAACAATGTCAGTTTTTTCCAAATATCATGCATCCCTAAAATAATTTACTTCAACTAGAAAATGTAAAATGAACTGGGATTTGAAGGGTCTAGAAAGCTAAAATATCTTATGGCACCTGTAAAATTTTGTCTAGGCCAATCTATCTTATTCTGTTACCACTTGTAGAGGGCACTTAAGTTATTACTCATTACTTGTCATCTTACTAAAAAAACAGGATGATATGAGTGAAATAATTAGTGAATAAATACAAAATAATTAAATGTTGTATTAGAGGTTTACAATCAGGAAATAAGATGTAAACTAAATAAGTCAAATTGTACTATTTCTATTCTTATGTAGACACCATTATCTATAATCAACATACAAATTCTTGTAAACTACACAAATTTACAGTACAACTGTCACTGGCTGTTCTTTTTTAAACCACATAGATTGCAAGTCCACACCTACGACTAGTCCATTTCTTCTTGCTGGGAAAGTACCCTGCACTACTTTCAGGTAAATAGTGAAGGGGCATCCCTGAACCCTTATAAAAGAGAAAGATGAGAATTTTCTTTATTTGATGAGCTTATCTAGAGCCATCAAAACAAACAGGAAACTGCTGTTTAGTTCTGAATAACTTACTCAAGATAAGGTTCACACAAACTCAACTAGAGTGAAAAAAAAAAAAAAAAAAAAAACTAAGATCAAATAAGAGCAAGACTGTCTCTGTCAAAGGCCAGAGTTCACATTATTAATCAGTCGAGAGTAGTTGCCACCTACACAAACCTGCACAAGATTACTCAAAAAAACAAAAACAACAGTAAGAAGTCATGACTGATGTTGGTGTTTGGGGTTTTATGGTTGTATTTTCATTTCTTTGTCTTTTTTTTTATTTTAATGCCGCCACATGTGGGACTTCTGGTAACTAAGAGTCGGATTCTTGAAAACAGGAAACGACACAAAAGATAGCGTGGCCACACAAGCAGTTTAAAAATGAGCTACTGCTTTTGCTGACTCATTTCTGCACTGATATACACACACAAACACATGCACAGTAAGATCATATCACATGATCGTCCAGGGAGTGTGTCAGTTTTTATCTGTGTGACAGAAAATAACCTTTTTATTAAAAGGAAATACTTAATAATTCATTATTCTTTTTTTGTTACTGATAATTTATTTTATAATAAAAAGTTTTTTTTTTTCTTTTTTTACTCATAATAACACAATAAATGTTCTGCTTGAATACACTGTAAATAATCGTCCAGTCTCTATGTTAGATTAGGCAAATCTTACCTCTTCATATACATTTAACAACATTTAACATCTCAGCAAAGTTCTCAGTTGCAATTTTGATTGGTTAATAAAAAAAAATAAAAAAACTATAATAGCCTGGAATTTGAGCTATCCCAAACATCCAAAGAAACGGTCTATGGATTTAACACATGGTGAAATATTTAAGACCCTATTTAGCATCAAGCAAAAATCCAAAATAAAATCCAGTATTAGATATGATTTGTGTCAGCAATACATTCTTTCATCAGGTAAAAGTCAAGAAGTTCCCCTCTGCGAAAGATCAATCTTCACTAGCAACATTTGATCTAAGCAGCTGTCTGTGATGAAAAACAAACAGCCCAGCTCATTTGTGTGTGTATACTTAATCAACGAGTTTGTGTGAAAATTGTTCTGTTCCAGATTAAGCACAGCCACAGTTTGCACTCAATGACTTCCTTCTGCTTAAGGACATCAAGTAAGTTTATAGATGGATGAGCAGAGGATGTTAGTTAGTTAGTTAGTTAGTTAGTTGGTTGGTTAGTTAGTTAAGGGGATTATGAATAAATCTTTAGGAAAAGCATCTCTGAAAACAAACAAATCTCATATGTCAAAATAAAGTTTTGAGAAAAACAAATGTGTGAAACCAACAGAATATATTCAATACAATGTCCTGCATGCCCCCAGGGCTACACATAGAGGAAAAAATAACTTCCCAAATCCCTTGTGGGCAAAACAAGCCTGCCGCCACACTAAGCAGCATAAATCCAGGCAAAGGCAGAGCTGCTTTTCATCTGGGCCTAAAGTGCCATTACGGGTGGTGTCTGTCTGCATAGCTGAACTGGAATGACCTTGCCTACAGAAGCACACAGCCCTACACTGTCCGACAGTCCATGCCTCGTGGGCCCTGGCAAACTGAGGCTAGCAAACACTCTGAGTGCCTCAGGGATTGATATTCAGCCCTTTTTCTGTTTTCTGCTTTGCCACACCCTCTGTTTTTTTTTCCCTTTTTTTCTTGCACACTGTTGCGTCTGCCTTTTTGGCCCAATGACTCTGATGCTCTGTGGTTTGCAAGGACAGACATGCGCTCAAAATTTCCATGCTTTGAAAAGTGCAACACAGTATTATCCTCTCACTGACACGTACCGTTGGAAATTTTACTTGAGAAAAATGTGAATATGATGATGTTGTTGGCTAATGTTGAAAATACTGAATAAATGACAAAAGTAGCAAAATATAAAAACTGATAGAAGAAGCAGAATGGCAACTTTTGTAATGGCTATAACCACGCACACTCTTTTACATTGTCACTGACAGTTTGTTTACACTTGGCGCAGAACAGAGTGGCCGTTTTCAATTAATTCCTATGGGAGTTGAGTTTATGCTTGTGCTTGCACGGTAAATTGTGGCACTGACAGTGGATCGTAGAAAGTGTTGAGAGCTGTCGAGAGCATCTAAAAGTTGAGAAATCCTGTGCAAACAGCTGTAAAGTTCAAGTAGTGATGTCTGTCTTGAGTGTTTAAAAATATACAGATTGTGCAGGAGTTTCTGCTGGATTTAGTGCTTAAATCATATTGTTCACATACTGGATGCTTTGCAGTTGTTACATATATTAAATATATATATGTTAAATATCGCAATTTAGGGTGCTTTCATTGTGAGTAGGCAACTGGGTTTTTACTTTGAGCATTCCAAAACAAAGCTTGCATCTTTCCAACTGTAATAGTGTGCAAGTATAATCATTATATGTGCTGAATAAAAAAACATCGATTAAATATGCACGCTACAAGACACCCCAAAGCGAGTTTTGCCACTGCAGTGTATACACACTGTGAATATTACTGCTAACAGGTAGTAGTGTGAGGTGGACTTCTAAAATGATGAGAAAGTCCCCTCTTTAGGTTTTTTTTTTGTTTTTGTTTTTTTGTTTTTTTTTGTCATTTTTAAATTCATTTGAAATAATTCATTTCATGTTTCATTTGATAGTAACACAGTTTGAACACCCAAAACATACCATAATATTTTTGCATGTCATATTATTGTCTGATCAAGTTGTTGCATTTTGAAACTTTTTACATTACCTTAAGTAATAACTACAAAATTACAGTAACAAATAATTTTTTTCAGTATATTTTATTTGCTGCCAGTTGTGGGGGCATTTCTTAATGTAGAAATTTATACTTTGTAATTCATATGAAATGAACAGTAAACATACAGAATATAATTGTTTGACAGTTCATAATCACCTCTTACCTGGATAACTAACATAACCTATTATTGATTTGACTGCACTGACACTATCGGATAAGAACAAAACTTGAACTGAATTGAGCTGGATAAAGACACTATTGCCTTCTGTGGAGCTGCTTTATAGTTGAAATGAATTCATAATTGAAGAACTTTGAACTGTTTTTGAACTGAACTGAAATCAACACAGACTCAAATTGAATAATGATACTATTTTCTTCTGTAGAGCTGCTTTACAGTTGAGTTGTTTCATCATTGATGAACTTTGCAACACTGATATTGAAATAAATTGAATTAACAGTGAAGTGAATAATGGCACTTTTGTCTTTTGTAGAGCTGCTTTACAGCTCAAATTGAATTTGTTTAATATTTAAGAATTTATGCTTTGAAATAATCTGTACTGCATGAAGTGCTACATAAATAAATGCGAAGATTTAAATTATGAACTTATAATCAAGAATACTTTTGTGTGGAAAAAAACAAAAATAACACGCATGTGTTGTGCTCACGTGAACAGCGTTGGAGACTGACAAGGAAGAGAAGAAAGTGTTGAATAAAGTTGTTATTTTTGTTTTGTTTTTTGCGGCCAAAAAATATTCTTGTTGCTTCATAAAATTAAAGTTGAACCACTGTAGTCTCACAGACTATTTTAACGATGACTTTACTACCTTTCTGGGCCTTGAAAGTGATAATTACGTTTATGTCTATGGGTGGTCAGAATGGATTTCATCAAAAAGATCTTAATTTGTGTTCTGAAGATGAGTGAAGGGCTTATGGGTTTGGATTATTGGTAATAATGGACCCATTATTATAAAACTAACCCATTATTGGTAATAATGGAAACAAACAAAACAACATTTTTCTTGTTTCTCATGTCTGAAACTGGAGGAAACCCTCACAGAATCTTTACCTCGCTTATGTAGCCATCCTTCCTTCACAATGGCAACATCACTCATTGTGGCTGGAGAGAAAACCCTCTTGTCCCTTTGACTCGGACCAGGAGCAGAAGGTGGGAAGTGCTTGGTGTCTTCAGTCTAGACATTCAGCATGACAAGTGGTCTGTAGGAAACAGAAGGGGAAAAAATGCTGATCTTTTTTCACCAAAAGCTATAGGAACATAATGGTTATTTATCCAATTATCAAAAATGACTAATTATGACCTAGTCAACTAAAATGTATGACCTAGTCAAAGTCACTTAAATGGATGGTTCACCCAAAAATGAAACTCTGTCATCATTTACTCACTCTCAAGTTGTTCCAAACCTGTATGAGTTTCTTTCTTCAGCTGAACACAAAAGAAGATATTTTGAAAAATGTTGGTAACCAAACAGTTCAAGGTCCCCACTGACTTCCATAGTATTTTTTTTACATACTATGGAACTCAATGGGGTCCATCAACTATTTGGTAACTTATAATCTTCAAAATATCTTATTTTGTGTTCAGCAGAAAAAGAAACTCATACAGGTTTGAAACAACTTGAGAGTGAGTAAATGATGACAGAATTTTAATTTTTGGGTAAATTATCCCTTTAAGATAATATTACTGTAGATTTATCCCTCTGTTTCAGCTCAAAGTGGGCTTGCAATTTTCAGAAATGGGACTCTTACAGAATATATTTATATTGTGTCTGTTAAAAAAGAAAGAAAACCACACTGCAAAAAAAAAAAAAAAAAAAAAGAAGAAGAAGAAGGAATAAATCTACACAGTGTTTTCACCAGACCTTTGCCTACTTTACAGCTATGCACACATTTGGCATTCTCTAATTATTTATTTATCTTGGTAATTATGCAATTATGCATTATGTTGTATGCATTATGTATGCATTATTATGCATTATGTCTAGCTGGTAGACCAACATAGCCATGCTCTTTATCATCAAAACTTTAACTGGTTGACAAACATGTTCAAAAAAGGGTTTTCAGATTTATAAAACCATAGGTATGCCAAAACCTGCAAAAAATCCCTTTATAATTTCCAATTAGTGGAAGAGACATGTACAAGCTTTATTCCCCACCTCATTATTAGTCTCCTCTCCCAAAAAAACATATTGTATCTGGAACTTACAATGCCTAGCTTGACTATGCCTAACCTCATATGCTTATCATTTACATATGCATAATTCCCATTTAGACATGTGATACTACCAAGCTTAACAGTCCCTGCGATCAGGTCCAGATGAAACCAATGGAACACCTGTATGTGGAAGCATGAACTGCTCAAACTGGAATGATCTTTTTTACTTTTGCACACACACACACACAAAAAAAAAAAAATTCAGTAATTTTGATAATTTCAATTGGAATTCTAATGACCCATAGAATCATTGCCATTGTGCATCCACTACTATTATTGCTATTTATAGCCTAAATTCATATAATATTTTAACTTTTGAATGATTTTATGTAATTTTAGTGTTTAACTCCATTCATGAGTATGACATTTTTAATCAAAATTTGTGTATTAAATGGAAAGCAGAGTTTAAAATCATTCTGTTTATGTCATTACTTCATTCACACCAACAAAAGAGTGCGTAAGCATGGTCCAGAGTCAATCGTAAAGACAAATTGACAAGTTTTGCAAATTATCTCTTTAAAAGGCACAATGGTTAGTTACAGTATAGTATTAGAATGAGCTGTGTCAACAGGGGAATAGCTTTGACTGTAGTTTCTGAGTTCTGTCTATTAAAACCTGCTGCCCTTGATGCACCCCACAGCTATGCAGCCTCCGGCTGCTTGGAATGCAGTGAGAAAGAGCAGCGTTCTCCTGCCTCAGAGCCGTCTGAAACAACAACCCTATGTGAACTTCCCCTCCCCCTGCCTCAGTGATCTGCAGGTACTCCTCTGATACAAAACACACATGCATGCACAAAACATACCATCACTAACCCTGGGGTGGCAACACATGTGAGAAGCAAAGGCTGCAAGCCAAAAAAAGTTAGCTGACATGCAATCACATAATCTATGAGAACACAAGCATACACCAAAAATACACACTGAAGAACCATTTACTCACAATGATGCCAAGCAAATGCAAAGGTGCACACAGACCTACAACTCTTAGGCACAACTACCTTCTCTAATGTCTCTGTCTGTCTGTCTGTCTGTCTGTCTGTCACACAACCCCAAACGCACCAGGGAAGTCTCATGTGTGTCTGGTGCTGCCACTGCAGCTTGTCTCTGAGAACGGCCCCTCCCAAAGCCGCCACGCTGCGGGAGAAAAAGAGAGGGTAAAAAAAAGTGGGCGGGCGACCAAAGCCTGTGCTCAATGCAGCACTCCATATGAACTCAATGGCCTCACAGATGGTCACGTGGCACAAATAAAGTGAAAGAGTGAGAGACAGAGGCCACCCACTTCATTCAACATTTCTGCTCTTACTCGTGGCTCAGTGAGAGAAAGAAGGCGAGGAAAATGCATCAGTTACCCCAGGTTTTAGGAGCGCTTAATAACATATTTGGCACACAGAATTGAGTTTAACTTGCATGTAACTTGCATGCCAACTCCTGGTATGTATAGTAAGGCTGTATATACAGTACCGGTCAATAGTTTGGAATCATTATGATTTTTCCGTAATCATTTACGATCATTTCGATTTTTGAAAGAGTTTGATCAAAAATACAGTAAAATATTATTAAAGTAATTGTATTCTATTTTATAATATTTAAAAATGTTATTAATTCATGTCATGGCAAAGCTGAATGTTCTCCAGTCTTCAGTGTCATGTGATGTTTCACAAATCATTCTAATATGCTGATTAGGTGCTCAATTATTATTGGCACTCAATTATAAATAATGGTTGAAAATTGTTTTTGCTGCTTAATATTTTTGTGGAAACCATGATACCTTTTTTCAAAATTCTTTGATGAATAGAAAGTTAAAAAGAACAGCATTTATTTGAAAAAGAAATTTTCTGTGACATTATAAATATATTTACTTTCACTTTATCAATTTAATGTGTTCTTGCTATTCAGTATTAATTCAGTATTCAGTATTGCTATTAAAGTATTAAGTAGTAAAGTATTCTTTTTTTTTTAAATCTTACTTACCCCAAACTTTTGAATGGCAGTTTCACAGTTTGCATGAAAAATATTAATTAGCACAACTGTTTTTAACATTGATAATAATAACAAATGTTTCATGATCAGTAAATCAGCATATTAGAATGACTTCTGAAGGATTATGTGACACTGAAGTGTAATAATACTGAAAATTCAGCTTTGTCATAACAGGGATTAATTACAATTTAATATTTAAAATTTAAAATAAATTATTTGTGAGCAAAAGAGCATTCAAACACATAAAACAAATCTAAATTATTCCAAACTTTTGACCATTAGTGAATGCTACCATAAGGTTGAAAAATAGATATTGAGATGCTGCTCACATGAGTCAATATTTACAATTCATTTACAATTCATTTACAACAATTACTTTGTAAATAAATTATTAAGGGAGTATTATTTACAAGATCAAATGTTCAAATACATCTCCAGAATTCTGAATTATTCTGGACAAGACAACAAGGCCCGAATTACTGCTTTTAGAGCGCTGTTTGTTTTTATGTTCAGTTACTTAGCAACCACTACACCTCTGGTTGAGAATGGACCACCTTGAGAGAGAGAAGTCTGATTTTTCAGCCTGAGGACAAGAAGGTTTCTTTTAAGAATTTCTTAAAAAGGAGGACATGATTGCTCTCTCAGCAACTAAACAGCCAATGAGCAGTGGGTTTTGACTAATACACTTAAGTAAAGTTTTCTAAATTTCTCAGACGATTAAATGTTGATGGGATATAAGAAAAGTCATGAGGCATCCCATGAAACTACTAAAACTAATAATCTAATTCATAAAACAATCAATAAATCCTGTCCAATTCACACAATTCTCAGGGTTAGCTGGTTTTAGCAGACATTTATAGATTTATGTCAAACATTTATGACCGTTTCCTACATTCTAAACATCTGTTTGAGAGACTCCACAAAGAAAACATTCCTCCTGGCGACTGGACACTAAACTTCAGCTTTGGTTGCCACCACAAATGTACAAATGTCCACCTCAGACACAAAATAGGCTAACATCCATCCCTGTATATGTAAATTATGCATTTTGGTGATAAATGACCACTAGACCTAAATAAATAATTGCTCTAAATGAAATAAATAGCTAATATGATTTGAAATAACTGACAAAATAAATTAAAATAAAATAAAATAAACAAACGTTGTTAGTTTATTTAGAGCAGTTCTGCATTAGGCTAATCAGCTGTTATGCACTGCCCTAAAATAGCAAAATAACTTTAGAAAATGTGATAAATGATTTACTTGACCATATGATTTTTGACTTATGAAAAATATTGCAAAATATTTCTGTCTACCATTACGGAGTTATAAGTTGTGTAAGCTCGGGCAACTTGAGCCGTCATGCAGTTAGATGCCTGAGGAACCCATCTCTCATATGATAAACATACGACAAAAAAAAATCTCTATATCCACATATGTACAACATCATGTCATACCCCAACACTTCAGATGCGACTTCGGCTCATTTCACAAATTCTTCATGCTTCTTATTGTACATCTTATTTCCATCATGTTGTGGGTAAAAGTATGTCCTGTAGAAGTTACTCTTCCCGCTCTTATTATTATCTCTCTCCTCGGCTTGGCGTGTATTTCATCCACCTCGTTTGGTTTTCCCTTCGTTCGTTCGGGATATTTCAGTTTGATGCAGTAGTGAGCACTGAGTTGCGCAGGCAGTGACGTCAGGTTGTCTTAAACAGACCCAACATTTCCTCAAAGAGACGGTATAATAATACTGGGGTTCTTTAGTACGGAGCCCGTGAAGTTACCTGGAGGATAGGAAAAAGGACACAGCGGGCAAGTTTACATCTAATAAGGTTAAGGAAGTCCACTTTAAAATACTCCATAAAATCTATCCTGTTAATTTCACAATTTCTAAATATTATGACATTCATGAGAAATGCTCTTTTTGTGGTACTTTAGAAGAAGCAGGTGCCTTTTTTGTAATATAACCAAGCAATTTTGTGCTGATTTGTTTTTTTGTTGTTGTTTTTTTTTTTTTCAATCCTACAGAAGTATAAACTCTTTTGTTATAAAAGATATCATTTTTTTATTATGAAAACCCTGAGCTCATATATGTCTTGAATATGTTATCTCATTTATCCATATCTTGAATATGTTGCCAACTACTTTCTTTGGTAAGCTACATTTTTCATTCATAAACAAAACATAGCCTATGGTTTAAATCTCCATTATGTCTTCCACTATTTCTTACTGAATTTAATTTTCTAATTTCATCCCTCAGGCGGATAAACAACGATAAAAGTGTCAGATTTCTGATGCTCTATTGAAAAAATTATTTAATTTTAATACTGTGCTTTTCTTAATTTATGTATGTAAATCCATGTGTTCACTTAATTTTGCTCTTTATATCTTATTCGAGATATAAATATGATTTCTCTGTTTATACTTATTTGTTCTGCAATAAAAAAAAAAATAATAATTAATTAAATTAAATTAAAAGAGACACACAAGCTTACAATGTTCCATTTTAAGATGTGGGAGGGTGGAACTTTTCAACCAAATACTATGAGTAGTGTAATCAAATGAGCCCCAAAACAGTGCTAAAAGGGTGAATTATTGATCAATTATTGAAATTATAGATATAGGCTAATGTATTTATAACTAGGGTTGTTACTAGTATCGGAAATACCACCGATACCACAAAAATTTCTGGCATCGGTATCGGCGAGTATTTAAACTCACGTACCGATCCGATACCATTTTCTTAAACAATACCTAGTTGTCCCCGCTATCTTTGCTTAACGCAGCAAATCGGAAATCAATTCTTCTTCGCGGCTCAGAATGCAAACACAGGAAGTTGTGCTGTGTTGCCACAAGCAACCACTGTTTAGAGCAGCGGAGAAGTGAAAACGCGCTAGCAGTATGTCTGCTGTTTGGCAGTATTTCAGACCAGTAAAACGGCGACATGTCTCATATGCAATGCTGCAATTTCGAGTGGCACAAGTATTGGCAACTTTAACACAAATAACTTAATAAAGCATTTGAAGACGCGTCACCCCGCGCAACACGATGGTTACATAAAGGTGCGTTCACACCAGACGCGAATGAAGCGATAAGCGCGAGTGATTTACATGTTAAGTCAATGCAAAGACGCGAATTGACTCCCTGCGGCGCGATTCGCGTGAATGACGCGGTGCGAATTGAGCGATTCGGGCGTTTGACGCGCTTAAGATGGAGAAGGATGAGGCGTGCCAGCTTCATTCAAACAAAGAGAAAAGTTTTCAAAAGACAAATAAAGATAACCGACAAAATTGTCGGGTTTATTGTTCTGGATGACCAGCTGCTGTCAGTCGTCGAAAACGTGAGATTTTTATTTAACAAAATTGTTTCTGGACTTCAAGTTTTAAAGAGATTATTTTCTTATATAGCCTAATTATATTACTAGATTTATTTGTTGCACTGTTTTTATAGTTATATTGTAAAACTAATATACCTTTTTCAGTTTACAGTGTTAGATTTGTGGCTGCATTTTAAGTTCTTTTTCACTTAAAATAAATAAATAATATAACTGACAAATTTATGTCAGATAATACAGAAAATACTCTAGTTCACTGTATGTTTTTGTTCTTGTTTTATTAAGGGATAAGTCCGAAGCACACCATAAATAATTCTATCAATTCATACAGGGCTAGTAGTATATATATATATACAGATACACACCCAGGTATCGGATCGGTACTCGGTAGGCTATCGGCCGATACCCTGAGCTCAGGTATCGGAATCGGTATCGGGAATGGAAAAGGGGTATTGGAACATCTCTATTTATAACTACTATTTCAACATTAGCTTTGAGAGGAGTTTAGGGATTTATAGGGGTTTAATTGTGTTTAATTGCATAGCCTAAATAAATTATAAAAAACTTGACAGATCATTAGTTAGAAATTTAACAGTCCCCTGGTTGAAACAGCTTGGCTTGGCTACAGTTCACTGATCTATACTGGGACCAGAGGTTGCGTTAGACTTTAACATTGTCCGTCATTTTGACGGACAGGGTCGTAAAAATTCCGTCATAATCTATTACTACCCGTCATTTTAATTTTCATATTTTAATTATAATAACACATTTAATTGCTTTTATTTTTGTTCACAAATAAAAGCAATTAAATGTGTTATTATAACATTTGAACAAAAATAAAAGCAATTAAATGTGTTATTATAGCCTAATTAAAATATGAAAATTAAAATGACGGGTAATTCACACGTAAAATTTCTCTGTACTGTACTATAGGCTACGATTGTAGCTATTAAAGAAAACGTAGTTTCATATTTATGTTTAAATAGTCCTATGTTATATTTTAAATTCATCTATTTGATTATGAAAAGTTAACAGCATGAGAAAGATGCATCATAAGATGCGCAATATATCGGGAGACATGGAGAGGGTCAGACATGATTTTAAACACTTCATTAAGTTTTATTTTGTAGAAAGCCTTTCTTTAAAGTGAATTTCGTTTTGTAAAAATTGTATCTTAATTTTAATCAATGTTTCATTAACCAATTGCCTGGATGTAATAAATAAGAAGCAAATATACCAGACAATATAATCATGACATGGAGGCGCGGGCGCGATCACTGGCGCGTGAACTGGAACGCGTCAGCTAAATGAACCGAAACTCAGCGGCTGCTTGCCTCACAGACATGAGAAATATATCTACAGAAAGCTTTAAATACCTACTTTAACGAAAACGAATTAATTCAAAACGAAAAGAAATAGGCTACTCTGATTATGTAGACTAAACCGAATGAAGTGCATTCTCTCTCTAGCGCATCCATGAGGAGATGATGAGAGTCAATATCAACTTCATCTTTGCAGCCGACACTGATTCAGAAAACATTACTTTATTAATAAACAATTAAAATGTCTCCTTGCTGTTTTGCGCATGCATGAGACCAATATCGATTCGTAAATCACAATCGATCTCTTGGTAGGCTATATGCTGTTTTCAGTTGATGATTAAACAGTGCATTGTGCGCCTCCCATCCAAAAATCGCAATAGGTTTAACGCTTTGTGTTGCTTTTGATATGGAACAAAAGTCTCAGATTTCAAATTCTGTCCATTTCATTAAGAAATTCAAGCAATAAATACCGTTTTGGCGCTCTTTAATGTGGCGTGATAGAGAGTTGTAGCTTCTGGGTACTCGCCTGTGCGTTATCAGTATCAAACGCATAGCAAAAGATTCCTGCCATTTTATTTTTGTTCTGGATCCAGTGCTCTGCTGCTACATTGGAGCGCACTCGCCACCAACTGGACAGGGGTGGGAATTACAGTTACAATTTACAGTAGATCACCCTGAGTGTAATCTGTCACCGTGACGGACGGCCTTCAGATTTTTCCGTCATTGATAAAAAAATTCCGTCAATGACGGAACATTTTCGGTTAACGCGACCTCTGACTGGGACATGTTGTCACTCTTTGGGGTAGGTTGCTAAATAGCCTACTCAAGAATAGTAAAACAATTATGAAACAAAGCCATTGTAAATGTTAATGTAGAACAGTGTTTGCCCCACCATTGCACCTTTTGTATATCTCCCTCATCTAACATGCCTGATTCAACTCATCAGCTCATTAGTAGAGACTGCAAAATCCCCAAATGGGTGTGTCCCATAGAGTGACATCCAATATGTTGCAGTGGTGGGGGATCCCCAGGACAGGTTTGATAAGCACTGATTTAGAAAAATATCCTTTTGGACAACAAGTATTGTATTTATTAAATTACAGTATATATGTTGTAACATTTAAACACGTGACAATGATTTTTCACAAATTTCTGACCTGAGATTGATGAAAAATGTCCTTGTCTTCAGAGCACAGTTCAATACTGAGATATAGCCATATGAGAACATCCCCATGTAACAACCCATTTCTTATAAATAAATGAATACAAGCCTATTAGGTTTCATAATCTACAGGATTTGCGTGTATAATTTTAAAAGAAACTAAGTCATACAATTTGTTTCTCCTTCTTTTCACTATGCCAATAATAAAGAACAATATAGCCTATTATTTATTATTAGCAATAATGACAGAAGTATTTTTTTTTTTTTTTTCATTTGGGTTTGGTTTTGCAAAAAAAAAAAAAAAAAAAAAAAAAAAACTTATTCACAATGCAACAGAACCTTCCATACTGGGCTGAGATTATTATTTTTTATTTTCAAAATGAGATCTTTACTGTAAATGTGCTGTATGTAACTGATCTTGATTCATGCTTAATTTGGAACCATGTACTACTCTTACTGTTTCTGCCATAGAAAGATGTGGTAAAAGTGTTGTAATAGCACTAGTATGCTAGTAATTCAGCATCAGTTTAACCTGTTGCCAGAGTTCTTGTCCTTTGAGGTGGTTGCCATTTAACCCTCTATGGTACTGTGTTGCCTCAAGGCAACATTGTACCATAATGGAATTGCATAAGGCCATACAGGCATAGTTTGGAATACAAATGTATTATATTTGTAAGGAAAAGTGTTATCTAAAAGAATTATCTAAATATATTTGATTAAATATATACATTTTCTCATGCTGCCTGAGAGCAACAGCTGGATAAAAAATGCTACTTTTTATTAAATATGAAACTTTTAATACATTAAAAACTGGATAAATTTGTTTGTTCAAGTGTCTAGTTAAAGAAATTGAAGTTTTCAATAAATATATTTATTTTTTTCTACATGAAAATGACAAATGTTTAAATTTGTCCATTGTGGTACAATGTTGCCTCAAAAATAAATAAATTAAAAATTCATGAAAATGTTTACTGATATTGTTAAAGTGTCCAATTTTAAGCAGGAAAAACAACACAAATAATTTTTTCCTCATTGATATTATATTGCGTACCAGAGGGTTAATACAAGGTGCTTTACCGCCACCAACTGGTAAGGAGTGTAAATCGGATTAAATAATTTTTTTTTATACTATATTCTCTTATATCACAGTTGCTTCCAAATATTTCATTAAATCATACCTGTTGTATCCTCTTCCTGTTGATTTTTACGTCTGATTCTCATTTGTTGTTTAATTGTACTCTTACCCTATTGTTGTTTAATTTTAGTCTTACCCTGCATTAAGCTGTTTGGAGGATGGATGAATATTTTTTGGTATAATTTTGGAGGATGGTGAGTATAGTCCTACTATATTTAACAATTATGTCCATATATCTTTGCTTTTTAGATTCTTTGCACTACCAACTGATATAAAAATTATTTTTACTCCCACATGAGCTGGTATCCTATCATCTGAATCCTATCATTTGTAATATTGCAATCAAGATGTCTGTTTTTCATTATATTCCTAATAGGGTTAACCCTAAATTTTCATATGTTAGCCTATGCCTGACCCAGGGAACATGGGACCCTTTGTCATGAGTTCATTATTTGTCATAAAAATCTGGGGAACATAACAACCTGAATGAACCTGAATGAAACATCACAATGACTAGGGAATGGCAAACCAGCATCCCATGCTGGTCCCAGCATGCAAAACATATATGCTGCCAATAGTGCTGGGTATAACTGATTACATGTAATTTGGATTACGTAATCAGATTCCAAAACTTAAGTACTTGTAATTAGATTATATTACATTTTAAAATACTCATAATAATCAGACTAAAGTTACGTTTTTATTGATTACATGTTATTCTCAATGGCTGTAAATTATTCATAATTCACTGATTGTCAAAATACAATTGGGTGAATTGGCAGTGGGAGGGATCACACAGACCAAAACAAAAACCCACATTCTGACACAGAACGCACATTTCAAAGTAGAACGACTGTCTATTGCTTTTTTGTGTGTATGTTGACATGTGTTTCCTAAATATCTGCAAACATATTATGGTATTTTTTTTTGTTTTAGTACATAAAAAAAAAAAAAACATACAGCACCTTTAAGTTCATGGCTTTCTGATGTCGCTTAATTATCACATGACATGCAGGTAAACATAAAATATTTCAAACATAAAATATAAGTGTTTTATTTTGATTGTTTTTATTTTAAAATTATTTATTTTAATTCTAAAGCTTTATGATTTAATTAATAGCTTTTCGTTAAACTCATAAACCCCCATGCAGTTCCATTACAAACCCCAGTCTGGGAAACCCTGACGTAATCTAATATTTAATGCACTGTTGTTGATAACAAAGAATGGCATATTTTCTTTCTCTTTGTATTTTAAATCAATATGTGAAAAATTAGTTAGGTCAAAAGTAGGCCTAATCTAAAAGTAAAAGTTTGAATTAAAGTTGCAGTCTTTTCAGTGTTCATTTGTCTGTTCACATTATACTTTGCTTGTGTTTATTTGCCTGTGTTATTTGGATTTAACTTCTGAGTGTGACAGTAATGGATTATGTTACTAATTACAATTTTTTGTCATTTAATTTGGAATCAGTAACTGACTACAATTTGTAACTGGCTGTCAACCAGCAATGCTGGATTGGGACGCAACCTTTGAAATTTCTACACAATTTCAGTAACTATTTGCCAAGCATTTTGGGACTTCTTACTAAAATCACCATGAATTCAAAATGAACAATTCTTATTTTTGTTAATGGAATATTGCAGTGTTTATGATGATTTATCACTGTACATTATATTATTATTTAAATTCAGAAATGAACAAACAACAATGATCCAATCAATTCCTATAGACAAAATTATTAAATTTTCTTCTCTCATTCAAGAAGCTGTTTCACTTGGATATATGTTACAATAGGGAAGAGAAGATTATCACAATTTCTGTTTCATGCCAAGTTTGTTTTTTTAATTTTATTTGTTATTTTAAAATTATTTATTTACAGTAGGCTATATGGCTACACGGTTTGGATTTATTTCGTCATGTAGGCCTAACATACTTGACACCACAATTAATAAATTGTGTCCTCTGTTACAAGGAAACTACTGAACATACATTTAAGAAATTTATTTTAAATGGCAAAGACCGCAAGTGTGGGTATTGGATAGGATCAGACTTTGACTGAATTCTGTCCACACTCCAGCATGAGAGGTGCCGGTATGCACGTAACTAGTTGGTTTGCAATTGCAACCCAACATCACATTTGTTGGCCATAAGCGGGTGCGTCCGAAATCACATACTACATGAGTAGGTACTACATTTGAATTTGAACGTATTTCCCGACCGTTAAAACAGTACGACAGTAGTATGAATATGGGTAGTATGAATGGAATTCGGACATACTACATCCGCCATGTTAGGGCGTTTCTTCAACTAGGTGCACTTTTAGCCTTGTGAAGTTGAATAAAAAAAACTTGTTCAAAAGCCATGTAACACATTCTCGTATGTTTAAATAATATCTCTAGTTTTAAGATCTGTAAGAGGACAAACTTAGATTACAAGAGAAATTGTTAATATTTTACAGTTTTTCCGACACACAATGAACAAATGTCATTTCCACCACATCTCAATATACCGCTGTTATTTAAAAATAGAATAATTTATGCCACTTAAGAATTGTCTAAGATCACTTTTTTAACTAGTTTTACCAGTTTTTCCACAATTTACATTAATTATACATTTGCCAATGAGATAACTCAACTGCTCTAAGGACCAAATGCTGAACTGTACACCTGTCACACTCTGAAATTTAATATTGGTTTGGGTAAGAGCTTATTAGAAAATAAATAACTTTAATTTTTATATTAAGTAGAGCATGATCTCATAAATCGTGGATACATTTTTAATGTGTGATGATAACTTTTTTAATATTTTTTAAAAATGTGTGTGGTGATGGAAATGACAGGGTGGTGGTGGAAATGACAGGGTGTGGTGGAAATGACAATGAGTTAACGTGAATGTAAAGAAACAGTAGAAATATTTATTAGAAAAATACTTAAATTCATCACACTCATTAAACAGAATTCACAGAATCATTAAACATAACCACACCTGTTTTAGTGTAGTGCTGAGTTTGATGTATAAAACTGATTTGTCTCACAGATGAACGGTTACAGTGCATACTGTAAATAACTGACACAAACTGCTAAATAATTGTGAGAGTTTGATACTGAAATGTTCTCAGTAGTCTCAAATGAACACTTATCTTCTGTAAAGAGTAACTGTATCATTTAAACAGAGGTGTGGAATGTGGAAAATTTTGAGCACCTTGAATGTGTGTGTATGTATGTTTGCATGTGTGTGAGAGAGAGCATTTGACAGATCTGTCTCTTTTAAGTCTCTCCTTCATATTTTATAGGGTCAGCTTTTATTTTGTCCCTATAGGCCTGTGACCTTTCTTTTGTTGTCTTAGGTGGCATCTTAAACACAGAAAAAATTAAACCAATTAATATAAAAGTAATATAATTTAGAAATAAAAAAATCATAATATAATTATATGCACTATATTGCCAAAAGTTTTGGGACACCTGCCTTTACATGCTCATGAACTTTAATGACATCCCATTAATCCATAGGTTGAATATGCAGTTGGTCGACCCTTTACAGCTATAACAGCTTCAACTCTCCTGGGAAGGCTTTCCACAAGGTTAAGGAGTGTGTTTATGGGAATTTTTGACCATTCTTCTAGAAGTGCATTTGTGAGGTCAGGCAGTGATGTTGGCGAGAAGGCCTGGCTCACAGTCTCCGCTCTAATTCATCCCAAAGGTGTTCTGTCGGGTTGAGGTCAGGACTCTGTGCAGGCCAGTCAAGTTCCTCCACACCAAACTCGCTCATCCATGTCTTTATGGACCTTGATTTGTGCACTGGAGCACAGTCATGTTGGAACAGGAAGGGCCATCCCCAAACTGTTCCCACAAAGTTGGGAGCATGAAATTGTCCAAAATGTCTTGGTATGCTGAAGCATTAAGAGTTCCTTTCACTGGAACTAAGGGTTCAAGCCCAACCCCTGAAAAACAACCCCACACCATAATCCCCCTCCACCAAACTTTACACTTGACACAATGCAGTCAGGCAAGTGCCGTTCTCCTGGCGACCACCAGAACTCAGACTCGTCCATCAGATCGTCCGACAGAGAAGCGTGATTGGTCACTCCAGAGAACACGTCTCCACTGCTCTAGAGTCAGTGACGGTGAGCTTTACACCACTGCATCCGACGCTTTGCATTGCACTTGGAGATGTAAGGCTTGGATCAGCTGCTCGGTCATGGAAACCGATTCCATGAAGCTCTCTACACACTGTTCTTGAGCTAATCTGAAGGACACATGAAGTTTGGAGGTCTGTAGCTATTGACTCTGCAGAAAGTTGGAGACTTCTGCGCACTGTGTGCCTCAGCATGCGCTGACACGCTCTGTGATTTTACGTGGCCGACCACTTCATGACTGAGTTGTTGTTGTTCCCAATTGCTTCCACTTTGTTATGATACCACTAACAGTTGACTGTGGAATATTTAGTAGTGAGGAAATTTCACGAATGGACTTATTGCACTGGTGGCAACCTATCACGGTACCACGCTTGAATTCACTGAGCTGCTGAGAGCGACCCACACCTGTGACCATGAAAGTGATTGGAACACCTGAGTTCAATGATTTGGAGGGGTGTCCTAATACTTTTGGCAATATAGTGTATTATTATAAAAAGTATTACACAACTATACTCTCGCAATCCATATCAATTGTACTTTGTAACCATAAATGTCATTTCCACCACAGAGGGCAGTGTGGTGGAAATGACTGTGGTGGAAATGACATTTCTGTAGTTTTTTGTGAAAAAATGGAAGATAGCTTCACTGATTCGCTTTGAATTAATACTTAGCATTTCATGTATGCAAAATACTCTTATTTAACTTAAAATTTTTAGCTTTTTAAAAACACCCTTGAAGGTACAGCATGTTTGGAAATGACGTAGAATAAATATATTAACTGATCTAGCAATATTTACCTTGATTTTTCTTCATTTTTTGTTGATGAAAATTTAAAATTTCCTCCATGTCCAACATGTGCTCTAATGTCACTGAACATTTCCACAGAAACCACCTAAACAATCTTTCACACAAACTTTTTAAAGGGACATTACAGCATTGTGGTGGAAATGACACCAATACTGTGCGACAGCTATATTTTGTATAAAAAGTAATATTGATAGTAGTCTCACATTAAATACTGTAATGTATTTTAATTATTTTACTAGTGCTTAATTCAGGTACATTAATAGTTACCAGATAAGTCATATTTTTAAACTGTATTTTCATTGTTGAAGTTTAAAAGTCTGGGTGTGCGACAAGGAGAAAACAGTGATTTTGGCACCTATAAGGAGGTTGAAAAATATGATAAATGACAATAGAAAGGTAGTAAAAAGTTTTTAAGGTGGTTTTATTGTTAGTTTGATAAAGAAAGAGGAATTTGTCCAAAATTATTTGTATTTTTAAAAATATGCCCAAAGGACATAAAAGTGCCCATAGTCTAAGAATCACCCGTTAATGTTGTCACTTGTTGTCATGAGTCATCACAACAGCGCGAAAATTTAAAGGGTCTGCTCTACTCCGCTTTCATCGGCAATGTTTTTATTAATGCTTACCGCTTTCATCTGTGTTTTAATGTCGATTCAATCAACAGCTCGGCGTCGGTCAGCTGCTCGCAGATCACGCTTTCTTCAACAGCTTGTTAAATATGTCAAAGTATAATCACCTAACGTATTTAAAACAGGGCTCTCAAGTGTCACGCATTGAGCGTGACAGTCACTCATTTCGGTCTTTTGTCACGCACTCCCGCCACACATTGTATTTCTCACGCAGAAAAACTAATTATTTAATATGCCGCAGCGCCCAAAATGTATCTGGCCGCGCCGCTCTCTCTATGGCAGTGTTTCTCAACCAGGGGTCCATGGACCCCTAGTGGTCCTTGACGTAATGCCAGGGGGTCCTTATAAAATATCTGAATATTAATTTTTGTATATTTTGACATGTTCCCATAAAAGAGGAAGATAATATATGTATAATGTACCTGACAATATGACTAGGACAAGTCAACAAATGTAGTAGAAGTAAATTATACTTGATTGCATTTGGTTGTCACAAAGACATTAATGATACAAATGCGCCATTTTTATTCTGGGGTCCTTGAGGATGGTTCCAAATATGATGGGGGTCCATTACTCAAAAAAGGTTGAGATTCACTGCTCTATGGAACCGGGCAGGAATCAAGCGTGTCTCGAACCTGCCACTTATCAGCCAATCAAAAAAAAAAAGAAAGAGGCTACACAATAGCCAATCAGAAAATAGCACTATTGTATCTGGGTAAGATTTAACGCAACAACCAATGAAAAAAAAGCAAAATATAAACTTTTAAAACTATGACACGACAACTTGACTGCTGTTAGATAATCAGATAATCAGCTTCAGTTTTTCATGAGTGTGAACTTAGACAACAGTTTTACAGCCTGTTCATTGACACCTGCTCAGAACAAGTAGTCTAGGCCTAGTTATATTTTGCTATCACACAAGGACTGACATTTTGTTACATTAAACATCTCTCTCTCCAAATAGTTTTAATAATTTTATTAGCACTAAATAAATTAAATTACCGTCTGATAATTGTGCTCCTTTATATGGCAAAAGTGGGAGTCATAGAGCAAAATAAGTAGACTAGCACCAATTAAGTTTTTGTGCACTATATTCAAAGTCATCTGAAGCCATTCCATAGCTTTTTTTTTTTCTTCCAAGAATTAGGCTAGAATACTTTTTGCTGCTGAATTATATACTCACCTAGTTTATATTTTTATTCATTTTTTATTTTTATCTATAATGAAGTGGTGTGCATTCTGGATTGGTTAACAAATCAAAGAGTGACCATTAGTTCCACAAATACAGTCACAGGCTCCTACAAATAAATTAATTCAACAAAGGTAACCTCTTTTGCTACATATTTTTAATGGTTTAAATGTGTACTCTACATGTTTGACCACTTACGAACTCTCATTTAGCCTACTATATGTTGTGTACATGACTAATGTGCCCAACCATCAGCAATAAATAAATTACTTTTAGAGCACAAAATTGTTTACAAGAGAACAAATTTCTTCATTGATCTAGTCACTTAATTTTGCTCTTAGAATGCACTAGATTCATGCATTTAAATTTAAAATGTACAAAATTTAGGGGGTAGTGGAGATGTCACTCTTGCCTCTCTCCAAAACTTGAGAGCCCTGTATTTAGCTAGGAAATTTTACCTCAGAATAAAAATAAATCTGTGAATTTCACGACAGAGGCTGATTTGAAGCAACGAAATTAAGTAATTTATTGTTAAAAATGACTGCATATAAAAATACATGAGAAACAAAAGACATGAAATAAATAAACAAACTTGAATACATTATATATAAATAAATAATGTGTAGATGTGTAGAGAGGGAGAGAGAAATACACAACATAGCCTAAATATTATATATATATATATATATATATATATATATATATATATATATATATATATATATATATATATAATGATAATGTTTACATATTCTAAAAAAAAAAACTAAACTGTGAGCTCTACAAGCTGCCGCCTGAATGTTGCTGTCCGTTAATTTTTCTTATCTCATTAAACTGCTTAATAACAAACGTCTCCGTTAAATAAAACAGTTTTAACAAGCGGTTTTAATGTTATCTCGACCTGTTCGTTAGCTTGATGTGCTTTCAGTAATAATGATTAAACATCCTGCTGAAAAAAAACAATAGAAACCATTACAAACCATCAGCCATTAACCATTAAAACCATTACAAAATGGTTTCCATTACGTAGTGTGTTTTGGGCACATTCCATTAGGATTTATTGGTTTGTATTGGTTTCCATTACAGATTTGTATTGGTCTTTATTTGCAAATATTTAATGGTTCCCATTGTAGTTTTCGTATTGGTTCTAATGGTTCCATTACAAATTTGTATTGGTCTTTATTTGCACATAATGGTTCTTCCCATTGCAGTTTTTGTATTGGTTCTAATGGTTCCATTACAGATTTGTATTGGTTTTTATTTGCAAATATTTAATGGTTCCCATTGCAGTTTTTGTATTGGTTCTAATGGTTCCATTATAAATTTGTATTGGTTTTTATTTGCAAATATTTAATTGTTCCCATTGCAGTTTTTGTATTGGTTCTAATGGTTCCATTATAAATTTGCATTGGTCTTTATTTGCACATATTTAATGGTTTCCATTGCAGTTTTTGTATTGGTTCTAATGGTTCCATTACAGATTTGTATTGGTCTTTATTTGCACATATTTAATGGTTTCCATTGCAGTTTTTGTATTGGTTCTGTTTTGTATGTTTAACTGGTAGCTGTTAATTAGGCCATTGATTAATTAAATAATTTAAATTATTACTACAATTATACACTGGTTTTCTCCTTGTGGCTTAACCCCTCAAGAATATATAATTTTAATTTATATAAACTGCACACCAACTTTCAATAGCTAACTGTTCAGGTTGTGTTTTGCAAAGAATTAAGAACATGAAACTGAAATCAAAATTATACTTGGATCAAGACCATCTTTTTTACTAAACCCAGCTGGAAATAAACATCTGACAAAAATTATTAACATGATATTTTTTATTATTTAATGTGTAATAGAAATACAAGAACTATGAACTGTGTTTGTGGCTTCACTGTATCCACTGTGGCTGGCTTAGACCTGCAAAAAGAAGGAGAATTCATTAGGACAATGTACCTCTTAAACCACATTACCAGTACATGAGATTATCCATACATTATATATTTATATGGGACTCTCAAAGAAGTTGCAAGAACATAGTTGTTGACACAACTTCATTATTTCATCCAACATATTTGGGTGTACTTTGAGCAGATTCAAGATTTTGAATTTTATCCATTAGTCATGTCAGGTTCATAGCATGACAGTCATCTGTTATTTAACCTTCTCCAGTTGTAGGTTAGTGATGCGCGGGTTGTCTCATAACCCGCGAACCCCGCGGGTCGGGTTGGGGCGGGATAAGAAATTGTCACTTTATTTGCGGGGCGGGTCATTAAAAAACAAAATTAAAAACAAATCCATATGTGTTGCGTGCAATTCCCTATAGCCTATATTAAATGTTTGGGAATATCTATTTTCATATTTTTTTTAGGTTCTTTGATACGGTTACAATATGAAGGCTGTAGCAACGTAACCATTTTGGAAATGAAGCGTAAATGTGAACATCAAAGATTTCTTATGCTGCTGCGCCCTCTATAGGACCAGCGACTAGTCGACGTCAAGCTTAAAGTCCCTGTAAAGCCCTATTAAAGTCTGTGTTCTGAGTATGTCACACCACAGTAAAATGTGTTATTAACCACCCAGCCAAATTTGAATGATTAAAAAAACGCCAAGTAAATTAAATAAATTATCAAAATCTTGAAAAAATTAGCAGTATTCTCTGCTCTCAAACGCTGGGGGCGTGTCCGCTGTCGGCGCTGAAACCACACCCACTCGCGAGAGCTGCCGCCTCAACTTATTTGTCTAATCAGTCAAACTCACTGATGCATATAAACAAAAGAATCACGTTAGAGGGTTGCAAAATTTAGTAGAGTTACTGTGGACCACCTACTAATTAAGCACACAAGGCAACATACACTCATTGGTGGGCATGCACTGCCGACTGTTGTCGAGTCAACAGGTGACGGCGCCATGAGACGGGAGGATGAAGGCCGAGGCGGGAGATAGTCTGTTCAGCCCCATTCACCAATAACAGCAGATTGTCAGTGAATCCCAGTTGTCTGATGAAAGTTTGTAAAACTCTCCCGTGTAAAATTATCACAGCAGAGACTAATTGAATCCACCCCTTCTTCATATCAAATTTAAATAAGGAGAACAAGCTTCTTTTGTATATTATCGCAACCAGGTAATATGCATTTGTGTGATGAAGGCATTACTAGCTAGCAAAATGTAGGCTGTATAACTAACAGTATTGACACTCGAGATTAAGCGGGCAAGCTGCTGTAGCGTTAGGGGTGGTGCCATGCTCGATTACTCTAGTGCGTCAGACAGTTATATAGTGTTAGGGGTGGGGCCATGCTTGATTACTCTAGTGCGTCAGACAGTTATATAGTGTTAGGGGTGGTGCCATGCTCGATTACTCTAGTGTGTCAGACAGTTATATAGTGTTAGGGGTGGGGCCATGCTCGGTTACTCTAGTGCGTCAGACAGTTATATAGTGTTAGGGGTGGGGCCATGCTCGGTTACTCTAGTGCGTCAGACAGTTATATAGTGTTAGGGGTGGGGCCATGCTCGGTTACTCTAGTGCGTCAGACAGTTATATAGTGTTAGGGGTGGGGCCATGCTCGGTTACTCTAGTGCGTCAGACAGTTATATAGTGTTAGGGGTGGGGCCATGCTCGGTTACTCTAGTGCGTCAGACAGTTATATAGTGTTAGGGGTGGGGCCATGCTCGAGGGCTCCAGTGCGTCATCGAGCCCCCAGTTTAGCTCCGCCTTTTGTGAAAAGGTTCCTGATAATTTACTCACCCCCATGTCATCCAAGATGTTCATGTCTTTCTTTCTTCAGGCGAAAAGAAATTAAGGTTTTTGATGAAAACATTCCAGGATTATTCTCCTTATAGTGGACTTCAATGGAGCCCAAATGGTTGAAGGTCAAAATTACAGTTTCAGTGCAGCTTCAAAGCGTTCTACAGGATCCCAGATGAGAAATAAGGGTCTTATCTAGAGAAACCATAGCTCATTTTCTAAATAAAATTAAAAATTATATATGTTTTAACCATAAATGCTCATCTTGAACTAGCTCTCTTCTTCTCTATTTGAATTCTGGCAGTGTAGACACTGCTAAGTGTATTACTGCCCTCCGCAGGCCAAAGTTTGAACTAACTGTTATATACTATTGAACTAACATATTGTATATAAAAATTAGTTCAAAGCTTTGACCTGTGGAGGGCAGTAATACACTTAGCAATGTCTACACTGCCGGAATTCAAATAGAGAAGAAGAAGAGAGCTACAGTGGGTTCCAAACGGGATATATCGCCCTCCGAAGGGCACTTCGGAGTGAAAACAATCATGGCCGCCATATCGAAGGGTCGTTCCAAACTGAAGTGCTCAAAACTGACCACTTCAAAGGGCCCCTTCGGAATGAAGGATTTCGAAGGGTACAACTGATGGACACTTCGGGCCCCCATGATCCTTTGCACAGGAAAGTTGTTTGACGTCACAGAATGGGTAGAGGAGGTTAGGAGTTCGATTTTACCTATAAATGTATGTATAGTATTTTTCTGTACTATTGTAATATTTATATGAGTTAGATTTAGTAAATTATTATGGTCAAAACGACAGTGTACTTCAACAAAAATACTTTACAGCTCCCTTTATTAGTCCATTCAAATGTTTCAAATACATAGACACAATATACAATATGGTGTAATAAACCTAAATAAATAAAATAACGTTAAACAAAGGGCGCCGCTTGCACAATCTACTCCTCCTTGATTGTCTCGTTAAGATGGCGCAGAAGTGCGTTCCAAAAAAAGAGGTTTTTTTAACCCCTACACCCTTCATCCCTTCGAAGCTCTCACTCCGAAGGGGAAACCATCTGAAAGGAATTAGGGCATAGGGATGAGCCCTTCCGAATGGAACGCAGGGCTACTTCAAGATGAGCATTTATGGTTAAAATGTATAAACATTTTTTTTTTTTTTTAGAAAATGAGTGATGGTTTCTCTAGATAAGACCATTATTTCTTGTATGGGATCGTGTAGAATTATTTGAAGCTGCAATGAAACTAATTTTGACCTTCAACTGTTTGGTGTCCATTGAAGTCTACTATATGGAAAAAAATCCTGGAATGTTTTCATCAAAAACCTTAATTTCTTTTCGACTGAAGAATGAAAGACATGGACATCTTGGATGACATGGGGGTGAGTAAATTATCAGGAGTTAAAAGTGGACTAATTCTTTAAGTGAAAACTCTTTCCTAAGAATTTAAGGTTCTCTAATATAAAAGTTCTCTATTTAGGAGAACTTTTAGTTGTAAGATAAAACATTTCGTGAATACGGCCCCAGGTATATTGGACCAGGTTTGGTGTTAAAGTCTGCAGGACAGTGGTTCTCGAGGGCCAGAGCTTAGATCACCTACAATATGTTATGAACATGACTTTCAGAGAACCAGATTGACTGCTAGATTGATCACTTACAACAGTGGTGTCCAGTCCTGGTCATGGAGGACCAACGTCCTGCAGTATGTAGCTCCAACTTTCTCACACACCTGCCTGTAGTTTCTGGTGATCCTGAAGACCTTCATCAACTGGTTCAGGTCTGCTTAATGGCTGGAGCCACAGTTAATTCTGCAAACAGGACTAGATGGCAATAAATACTGAAAAGAGAGAGGACAAACAAAATTTAATGGTATAAAGCCAGTTTAAAAATTGTATTCATGAATATGTATAATAACATCTGAGAATGTACACCACTGTACTGAAAAATACAGTATTTGCCATTTAAGTGAGGATCATCTCATTTTTAAAAAATGACACCTGAAATATTAACAGATAACATAAGCAAAATCTTCATGAAAATACAGTTATATGATGCAAAGAGAGTTTTTGTAAATGTGCATGACAAATCTACAATGCAAAAACTGAGAATGTTTGACTGAGTCAAACAGTACTTACAGAGCAGAACCAATGAACTGATTACACACAAGGAAGAGGGAGAAAAAGAAACAAAAATTAATATATCAGTCAAATATTGCTCTGTATGGATGAACGTGCTGATTAAATGTACACATTCAAGAAAAACTATTATATTAATATTTTAGTGATTTATTTCATGGCCTAAATGTTTTACTTCAGTTATATCTTTTCATAATTAATTAAATATTACAGATGGTTGATTTAATTTGACAGTTATCTTTTCGGGTGAATATAGGCCAATGAGTCCTCTCTCTCTCTCTTTCACTCTCTGTCCCCGCGCGTGTACGCGCCAGCTTGTAAAATCTGTTATTTTTAGGTCACGATAACATGATAGTAATATGACCGTAGCTTATGTAACGAGATTTAATAAGGGTGTGCAGCTTAGTTATTGTATTTACGTCGCTGTTTAAAACTTTAATACAAAGACACAACTCAGCCCGGCCATCATGGCTAGCTCAGTCGAGTCATCGCGTAAAAACAGCAACGGAAAAACAATAATAAATAAAATTAACACCGAAATGGATGTAAAACAATTCAAGGTAATGAATTAATGCGGTTTTTAAAGTATATTACCTCAGATTACCAGAAAATGAATTGTCCGAGCGGCTAGTCGACCGATATAACCGTTATAATTTAAACGCAGCAAGCTAAATAATATAACTTACTCATCAGATAAACCACTAAAGCGGGTGTAATTTAATTCCAATTAATTAATTCATTACCATTTCGACCTGTTGCACTAATTTTAATAGAAAACTCAGAAATTACTATAGAAATATAAAAAGCTTACCTGTTTGCGGTACCAGTCGATTCCGGAATGACAGTTCATGGATGCTGTTCCAGCAGTCTCATTGGTTAGAATTAATCACGTGATGTCATATTATTAATAATTTATATTTATTTATTTATTTATTGCCATTTCAGAAAAATAATATATTAATATTGTGTGTGTGCATTTTATATATATATACACACACTACCGTTCAAAAGTTTGGGGTCAGTAAGATTTTTTAATGTTTTTAAAAGAAGCCTCTTCTGCTCACCAAGGCTGCATTTATTTGATTAAAACAATAAAATAAAAAATACAGTAATATTGTGAAATATTATGACAATTTAAAATGACTGTTTTCTATTTTAATATATTTGAAACTAATTTATTCTTGTGATCAAAGCTGAATTTTCAGCATCATTGCTCCAGTCTTCAGTGTCACATGATCCTTCAGAAATCAGTCTAATATGATGATTTGATGCTCAAGAAACATTCATTATTATTATCAATGTTGAAAACAGTTGTGTACAATTTTTTTTTAAATTCTTCGATGAATAGAAAGTTCAAAAGAACAGCCTTTATTTAAAATAGAATATTTTCTAACATTATAATTGTCTTTACTGTAACTTTTGATCAGTTTAACTCATCCTTGATGAATAAAAGTACTGATTAATTTTATTTCTATCCCCTAAAAATAAAATTAAAATTCTTACTAACCCCAAACTTTTGAACGGTAGTGTTTAATGTTACAAAAGATTTAGATTTCAGACAAATGCTGTTCTTTTGAACTTTCTATTCATAGCATCATGAAATAAAAATGTAAATAACTATTTTCAACATTGATAATAATCATAAATGTTTCTTGAGCATCACATCATCATATTAGAATGATTTCTGAAGGATCATGTGACACTGAAGACCGGAGTAATGATGCTGAAAATTCAGCTTTGATCACAGAATAAATTACACTTTACTGTATAATGACATAGAAAACAGCTGTTTTAAATTGGAATAATATTTCACAATATTACTGTTTTTGTTTGTATTTTTAATCAAATATATGCAGGCTTGGTGAGCAGAAGATACTTCTTTTAAAACATTAAAAAATCTTACTGACCCCACACTTTTGAATGGTATATATATACACACACACACACACACACACAGTTGTCTCAGTCTGACTTTATTGGTCTGGGAGCAGCTACAAACAGGTAAAGACAGTACTTGTCTTACTATCTTGTTGACTGTGTGCAGTTTTAGTTATGGGATGGGCAATTGAATGTAATGACATTGGTGACATTTTACTAGATTGTTAAAAATAGTTTGATTAACCCTGTGCCTTGAGCATTTAATCATAAAACAATGATTTAACTTGTACTGTGCTGTGAACATGGGGGGTTGCCCACAGTAAACCTGCTATGGGCCCCTGAGCTAAGGGCCCCACATGGGCTAACCAACTGGGGGCCTGTGTGGGTTTTCATGGGGCCCCAAAGAGTTTGCTCTTGCCCACACAGCCCCTCAGAAAACCCACACTTAGTGGGAAAAGGATGAAATCAAATTAAACTTGAGTTCTATGTTGATAAATTAAAATTGATTTCTGGATATCGTTATGTTATTTTTGTACACACACAAACAAACACGTTGTGCTTTCATGTTTTATGGGGACTTTCCATATACATAATGGTTTTTATACTGTAAAAATTTTATATTCTATCCCCCTACACTAACCCTACCCCTAAACCTACCCATCACAGAAAACATTCTGCATTTGGGAAAATGGGACAAATATGACCTATGAATATGATCTAATATGACCTACATGACTTATATGAATGAACAATTTTGTGTGAATTCTATTAAACAATACATATATTTAACAGTATAATTTCTACATATTACATAAGGATAAGCTTAATACCATTAAACAATTTAAACAATTTAGTTTGTGTGTCATATTTAATCTATTTTGTTGTGTTGCAATAATTGTAAAAATAAATAAATCTGCATCTAACCTAAAAATTGTGTATGTGTACATCATTAAATCAAACTAAAGAAACCACTCAATTTATTGGAGTTCTAATGGTTCATACTGGTGTCCAGATACCAACGTGTAATATATAGTTTGCCAAAGATGTTCTATTGGTCCTTAATGGTATCCAATAGGCAAAATATGCTACCAATAGAAGAAGGCAAATTACCAATAGAAACCCACTTGGACCATTATATTTTCCATTAAAACCAATACAGGCAAATAAGCAAAACTTGCCACCAATAGAAAAAAGCAAATTACCCATACAGACCCACTAGGACCATTACAGTTTCCATTAAAACCAATACAGTTCCCTTTAAAACCATTAAAACCATTACAATTTCTGTAATGGTTTCTATTGTTTTTTTCAGCAGGGTTTTTACAGCCGACTCTTAATCTTCTCATTACATTGTTTAAACTTTCAATAAGTCAGCCGTTTACATGCATTATGTTAAACAAGTTCAATTTAACCACAAACACCGTTTTTCCCTGAGGTACTTAAGGACTTGAATGAGCTGCATATCGCCGCTTTCCGCCATTTTCGAATTTGTAGAATCCTCTCCTGTGGCATCACGGGATAGCGCAGCGTCCATCGAATGCCTACTTCTGGCCTACTGTTTTTCGAATACTATGAATTCGGACATACTACTCGCCTCGCATACTGTTTTTCGCATACTATATAGTAGGGAAGTATGCGATTTCGGACGCAGAAACAAACGTTCTAGCATTTTAGCACTTCCGGTTCCATAGTGCCGAAGTCTATTGGGTTTTTTTGAACGTTATTTCGGTTAAATGGATAAAATAAGGTCTGTGGTGAACACAATCTCAAAACACTTCCACGTTTTATTCTACAACATAAAATACACCAGTATTACCCCACACTCGTGATTTTTTGAAGCTGTTTTTAAGCTGTTATGTGTCTTGAAAAAGGCTGTTGCTAACAAGTGGCTAAATGGGACTACAGAGGCTGTCGGGGAGATTAAACGTCATCACGCCGAACAGATAAGCTCAGTCCGCTTTTACAGCCTCATCATGCTTATAATTGTGCTCTTACAAACTTCTAACTCAAACGTTCTGGGAAACGTTCTGTTTTTAGATTTAAAAAAAAAAAAAATGAAAGGGCTGTCGGAAGCTACTAGTGATGGTGACATTGAACTCGTGGGACCGTGGTGTAGTTCGCTTATAGCCTACCTTTAGCTTTTTACTTCTGGCAACTGCATTTAGGCTTTAAAATGTATAATCCATGTGTTCATCTGTGAAAATTATCTTGATGGACAAAACGTTTAAGTATCATAAACTTTTGTTGCTCACAGAGCTTTTCTTTTTTTCTTTTTTTTTTTTTTTTTTTCTTTTATAATCCAAAAGCTTTTGGAAAAATCCTATTGGGTTTTTCTATTGGGAACCAGCGCCTACAAAGTGATGTCATATCTGTACCACATAAAAACAAAAAATATTTTTAATAATTGGCTCCAAAGAGTTATTTATCAATTTTTCTTATCCAAAACAGAGGGATTATCCAGATTTGTGTACCCTTCCCTGTCTTTAGCTGTAGATAATCACACCTCCAAAAATATAGATAAGATTTTTTTTTTTTTTTTGGGGTAATAAATCTCATAAATTAAAGAAATATGTTTTAGTAAACAAAAGGAGTGATGGGGGTCTTGAAGTTCTGAATTTTGGTGATACTAACAATACATTTAAAATTAAAGATGTTTGCTTGGGTCAGATTCTATGTGGTATTTTATTCCTAATAATATATTTAATAGGGTATAGGTGGCCTCTCTTTTTTTATGAAATGTAATTACTCCACTGGTAAATTACCTAATAAACTGGCTTGATTTCATCAGCAAGCTTTGTTAGCCATGGAAACTGGTTTACAACTACAATATTTGGATATTAAAATTAGAAATAGATTTTTTTGATAAATGGATTGATAAAAACATAATTTCTGTTGCTGATCTATTCAACTCTAAAGGTGATTTGTTATCTTATGAATGTTTTATGAATATCTATCAATGTCCTGTTCCGTTCAAAGAATTTAACTCTGTTATAAAAGCAATTCCTGATGGATAAATATGTCTGATGAAAGCTTCCCTTACATATGAGTCATGCTCAAAACAACTTTCACAGTTATGTTTGGGAGGTGTTTCACTTTTAAGTAAAGAATGTAATAATACATTTATTTGTCAACTTTCTCAATCTCGAAACTCAATTTCTCCAAAAGGGAAAAAAAATTTGGGTTCTAAAATAGATAACATTCAGTGGAGGAAAACATGGTTATTGCCATATAAATAGCCTACTGTATACCCAATAAAGTGAAAGAAGTGCATTTTAAAATTTTGCATAATATGTAATGCTCTTGTGTCAAAATTTTGTGATGTAGCTGATATATGTGTA